>NC_055957.1:18017813-18082813 GCF_018492685.1 Alosa sapidissima
TCTGCTCTCATAAGCTGCGAAAGCTTGTTCAGATACAGCAACATTTAATTATCAGCAAATCCTCGCTGTCTGCCACACGGCATTAAATTGCAGCGCCATTTGATGTGACCTTTTTAAATTATGTATCGATTTGTTAATGCAGCCAACGCTCTCTCTGTGTATGTGTGTGTGTGAAGGAGTGGATGTCATCGCACAACTTCTTAACAATATTTGGAAGAAATATTTATTTAGCGTCAAAAAAAATAAATAATAATAATCTGTCTCTCTTTCTTCCTGGCTGAGAGTTGCTGATGTATGAAGGAAGAGACGTATTTGAAGATTTTTTTGTCTCAAGAAGGCTTTGTTCTGTTTTCCAACAAGCCTCATCAGACCGTGGTTATGCACTGTGATTTCAAAGCCACATAAATGCCATGACTAAGAAATGTCTATTCATATTTTAACAAGCAGAGGGAGATTTGTTGCCCTGCCAGAAAAACTCGCTGCCTACTCTAAGTGACTCCCATAAGCAGAGGAGTTTAAAGTGCTGTATCTCTCACAAAGCTCCTGTTGGGGCTGTGTACTCCTCTTTGAGCCTGTGAGTATGGACATATTAAAAGAAGACGTTTATGTGCGCGTCTGAGAATAACTATGTCATAACTGTGGAAATGCTGTCTAGGGTAGAGTCAGTGCAACCCACATGTAACATTTTCTGTCCAAGGGTGCAAGCATACAGTATGTGTGTGTGTGTGTGTGTGTGTGTGTATGATGTCAGTGAATGGCTACCAGTGTGGGACTGGGACTGAAATGGTGGATGTCTGCTGTCATGTGTATGTGAGACCCTCTGTGTCACTGTGACAGATAGATTCGCGGTGGCAGCGGGCAGTTTGTCAGTGTCGGCCATGCTGCGGCGGCTTCGCGCTGATGTCTATCCCCTCCGCCGTCCCCACTGTCTGGTTCGGCCGAGTTTGTGGAAGCACGACAGCGGCTGAGGGTTTGCAGAGGGGTCATGCTTGATGAGGCTGACACCTGTCTGTTAGAGTGTTCTCGTGCAGGTGGACAGCCATGCCTTTGACTTTAGTCTGCATACCAGCACAGCTGTTTTAGTATTCTTGGCATGCGCCCACATAGTCGTGGGTCAAGCCTATTTATCCCCACAATAGCTGTGTTTTTAGCACATTTTACTGGCACACAAGGCTGAATGTGTGTGGGTTCACTGACTCACACATACACGCACACACAGTACACACACTCTGCTAACAATGATGCCGTGTGACACACATTGAACATATATGCATGCACATGCACACACAAATAACAAAAATATCCACCAAAGAAAGAAAGACAGACAGACAGACAGACAGACACACAGACAGACACACAGACACACACACACCGCCCAATGCCCTGTGCTGTTCGCTTGACTACCCATGGCTGGACATGCAGTTCTGACGACTGGATGATTCATCTCCCTATAGCTTCCTACTCAGTCGGCAGTTGTCTTAATGTGTCTGTATGTGAATGCATGTGAGTGTGTGTGTGTGTGTGTGTGTGTGTTTGTGTCACACTGCCCCCCCCCCCCCCCCCTTTCCCCGTACCAAGAACAACACATCATTCCCACTTGGACTTGGTGATGTTTACCTCCAGAAAAACACCTCCACTACATTTCATCCCTTTATCTGCTCATTATTTATTTATGGCCAGTCTATTGCTATTCTTCCCCATATCTGTGTGTGTCAACGTGCCAAGACTACAGACTAGAGAGAGAGAGAGAGAGAGAGAGAGAGAGAGAGAGAGAGAGAGAGAGAGAGAGAGAAAGGGGGATAAGAAGATGAATAGAGAGAGAGAGAGAGAAAGGGGGATAAGAAGATGAATAGAGAGAGAGAGAGAGAGAGAGAGAGAGAGAGAGAGAAAGGGGGATAAGAAGATGAATAGAGAGAGAGAGAGAGAGAGAGAGAGAGAGAGAGAAAGGGGGATAAGAAGATGAATAGAGAGAGAGAGAGAGAGAGAGCAAACAGAACACAAAAAGGGGAATGAAAGGGGTAAAGGGGGAGGAATGGAAAGGGATGAGGGGGTAAAAGATGGAAAGGGATGAGGGGGTAAAAGATGGAAAGCATCTTCAATAACAGCAGCCACAGCACAGATGTAATCTGGGAGATTGAAGAGCTTCTGTGTGAGTCAGGACAGCAGCCGCCTGGCACGGAAGAGGTTAAAAAGGATTTATACTGCTCCCAGTGGCACGCAGGAGAACTGCACCCAGAAGGCTGATGGATGACTGTGTTGTCACATCCATCTGAGAAATATGCTGAGAACTAAGGGATGAGAGAGGAGAAGTGAAAGAAAAAGAAAGAAAAGAAAGAAAGAAAGAGTAAGGTGAGTGATATGAGATGAGTGTGTTGTGGTTCAGAAATAATAGAAAACAAGAAAAGACAAAAGGTACACATAAAATGAAGAGTTGCATATAACAAGAAAGCAAAGTTGCTTGCGATAGACTGAGAGAGAGCACATCAGAGAGAAAGAAAGAAAGAAAGAGTGTAAGAGCCCAGACTGATGAGAATAATCCAGAACGAGTTCTCCCCCTAATGCTATTCCATTAGATATTTATAGCAGCTGAAGTCTCGCGGCTATTGTTTGACCTGTTGAGCGGCAGCATGGAAACAAATAGGGAGCGTTTATTAACTGAATCACTCTGCAGCCTCCAGTCCAGCACCACACATCGATTCCCATTATAAATATGTATGGCGCTCAAGGACTCACCGCCAAGAAGCATCATTAGACACGGCTCCGGCAAAAAGTTCAACAAACGCGGTGGAAAAGTATGGGCGCCAGTTGTTGAGGTGGTGGTGATGTGGTTGGGTGGTGGGGCGGTGCGCCGTGCGAGAGTGTCTGCAGGGGTTAACGGGACACGTGGCTGTGCAGGAATGTCTCATCTGATTAGTGGCTCACCAAGGCTGTATTCAGAATGGCTGGATGAGCCGTTTGACTTTAGCTGATGACAGATACTCGGTCATCTTGCACCCAGTGCCCCTCTGATTCAGTTTTTTTCTCGTGCTTTCACTGTCCCTCATTTGTAGCAGTCCATAATGTAATAATAACTACCCATAATGTAATAGCTGCCAGCAACGTTCTTGATACCAGTGACTGTACATTTATGGAGGATTTATTTCTCTCTCTCTCATTCTCTCTCTCTCTTTTCCTCCCCATCCCTCTCTCCGTTCCTCTCAGATGACCCAGGAGCAGTACATCCTGGCATCTCAGCCCAACCCACTGCAGCGGCCGGGCTGTGCGCAGGCGTACCCAGTGGGCATCTACGGCTGGAGGAAGCGCTGCCTGTACTTCTTCATCCTCCTGCTCCTCGTCACCATGATCGTCAATCTGGCCCTCACCATCTGGATTCTCAAGGTCATGAACTTCACCGTGGTATGTCACTCAGTGTCGCCATGCCAACACGACACACACAGAGAGACAGAGAGAGAGACTCATATTGGCTAATTGTGTGTGTGTGTGTGTGTGTGTGTGTGTGCGTGCTTTTTGGTTTTCAGTGGATGTTTTTTTTTGGGGGGAGGGGAGGTTTCCCAAATCTGTTCTGCCCACGTAGGGAGCTGGAAACACTTCCAGTCTGATTGGCAGCGCCACATGTAGGTTGAGCTCAGCTCTGGCTCAGTGTACATCACCCCCGGCCTTCCTTCACCAATAACCCCCCCTCCCCCTCCTTGCAGTGTGTGTTCCCTCTAGAGAAAGATTAACCTGTCAGAATTTCTCTTCGTCTCCATATCCTCCATCTCTTTTCTCACCCCTTACAAAAGCCCCTTTGCAAACCCAATTTAGCCCGTTAGGTCCAGCTATGGTGGCAATATCCCATAATAATCCCAATGCCCCCCAAAGGGAAAAAACCTGCACTGGGCCAAATATATATGCAAATTAGTTTTGTCAAGTGACAAACCCCCCCAACATAAACAAACAATGAACACACACACATTCGCATACACACCACACACACATCAAATCAAAATCAACCACGAGTCACCTAAAAGCATGCCAAGGGAATTGATATGGGAGAAAGAGAGAGGAGAGAGAGAGAAAGAGGGAGAGAGAGAGAGAGTTGAGAAACCCATGCGGCCGAAAAGCAACTGAAAGCACAAAAGAAGGAGCGACTTTGGCAATTTGCGAGGCGTAGCGCAGACATTCCCCCCCGGGCCTCGGGGCTGAATCCTCCGCTTTCCCCCAAATCCAATTGTGCAGATGAATTTCCTGTGCGCACTTCCACAAGCAGGCCCTCATATCCCACCAATATTAGTCAAATCCCTCAAACTGATAAATGTCAGTGGCCCCAGAATCATGAGCTCCGCTTTGTGTCCCTCTGTGGGTACCCACTGACTGACAAAGCAGAGAGAGGGTGTGTGTGTGTGTGTGTGTGTGTGTGTGTGTGTGTGTGTGTGTGTGTTTGTTGGTTTGTTCGTTTGCTAGCAGGTGAATGCTGGTCCCTCTGCCATCAGGGCTTTGTTGGGGTTCAGGTTTCAGAGGAAGTCACAACATAGCACACAGACTCACTCACTTCCTGATAATGACGGATGTATGCACTTCTGAGGTTCTCTTCGATTGATCTTACAGACGTGTTTTCGGTGTGTTACCCAAACATGTTCGTAGCATGAACGCACTGCTCTTAAGGTGTTCTTAAGGGGAGCTGTCCACGCTAACAGTTCTGAAATATCCTCCAAATTGGTGATTTCAGGTGACTTCATGTCATTTGAACTTCGGACCTACATGTTAATTGACTTTCCGGTATCACCAAATCAGTGGTTGTGTTCGACTTCTTCCAGCTTTGTGCAAATCTGGCTGAACTGGATGCATGTTTGTATAGTAAGATTCAGTCGATCTGCGCAGTGCTGCAGGAAGTCGAACACACCCACTGATTTTACACTACCGGAACATGAAGAAAGGCAATGCGCTGCCTTCAGAAACAGTCCTTGTTATATAAGTTTATAATAGTTTGTTTTTGTCTGTAGGCACCCTATCCAAACTACCTCTGAAGCATAAGGCTATTTTGAGCCTTGTCATTGGTTTGAAAATAGTAATTTATTTTGACGTAGCTCCATGGCTGCTGCTACAGGCTATAAACTGTTTTGTTGCTAATGCAAACAGTCTAGATCAAACCTCCTCCGATTGACGTAATTTTGCTTACAAACGAAAGCTTGAACTTGTTATCCTCCATAAATAGACCCCAGGTTGTTTTTACTCCGTATCATGCCTTTAAGCAACGATGGTTTCAGGAAATGGTATTTTTAAATGTTTAGATGTTCGTAAGAGGGACTTTACCAACTACTTAGGCTTACGATGCTTGCGGGAAACTAGGCCCAGATGAGATATGGCCAAGGTTCTATATTTATCTCAGTTCCGTTAAATTAAATGAAAAAAATCCACATTACTGGCAGACATTAACTGTGGAGTGATTCTGCCAGAACATTTTACAGAGCTAAGCAGACAGATATAAAATCAAGATATTACTAAATATGAAATATTTTGAGATATGCATTGTCTGGATGAAAAAAGCAGAGGAAAATAAAACAGCTAATCTTCTAATTATTCATTCAGCAGACGGCTCTTTCCAAACTGAATTGCAGATAGGTAAAGGGTGCATTTTATTAACAAGGTGGTGTCTTTCTCTGAGCGCGAGACTAGTAAAGTTGTGGCAGTAACTGTACTAGTGGTCATAAAGGAAATACATCTTCATCAGAAGTTTGGCATTTATGAACTAACTGCTAGCATTTTAGTTAGCCTGCGGCTTGTATGTTCTGTCCTTTCATGTGTGATCTTTTCAATGCATAAAACATGCTACAGTACCAGTGACATTTAAAAGGCCTATCATGGTCCCATCCTCTCTCTGGTGTCCTTAGCTAAAGTGAATCTACATCATAACTTCAGACTCAGATTGTAATTCAAAGCCTTTTTATGGATGGAAAACTGTGTATTACACCGAATGCCCGCCATCCGAGGTTTTGAAAAATGGCTTGAGAACTTTGTAATTTCTCCACAGACTGTGCATTATAAGTGATTTGAACATTTCCTTTGGTAATTTAATTGAAAAATCCAATGAAGAATATTTATTTTCTGGGCTCTGGAATGCTAAGCGCTCATCTGTTCTGTCTTTAAGAACAGCTCATTCATCTTGAGCAATGGCGTGCCCTCTTTCTGTCTCCCTGTCCTCAGCCCCCTTCTCTCCTCATTTAGGGGCATTCTATCATTCAATTCTCTTTCACCAATGGGTACACTGAACTATTGTGCCGCTTTCTTTAGAATGTCAATTAGTATGTCAGTTTAGTTCTTTGCCTCCAACTGGTATACCTCTCAGATAGAAATTAACTCCATGAACCTTGGGGTGAAACTGCTCATTCAGTTACACACACACACACACACACACACACACACACACACACACACACACACACACACACACACACACACACACACACTGTAACGGTGGCCTCTGACACAAGAAAAGGAAATGATTATGTTGGGCACCAGGCAGCGTTAAATCTGCCGTGTCAGTTTTAAGACCCCGTCACCCTTCCCGTTTTAAAGTTGACAAGAAAAGAAACACAACACAGCATATGGTTTTCAAGCAGGTGATGCAGTGTATTAAACAAAATGGCATTCAACTCAGGACGTCGGCCACGTCGACAACAGTTCAATAGATCCAACAAAACACTACCGTACAAGGCTGTAGTCATGATGTCAACATTGGGGGGGACCAAATCTGTGGTGGGGTCTGAGGGACCCCCAAACAGAAGCCCCCCCACCCAAATGTATACTTTAAAAGAAATTACAAACTAGAGTATCTTTTGATAACCTCTATATTACACAGAATGTGGTTCTTTGACTTATTACTTACACCTGAAGATTTTTTTTAACTAAGGCTTAGACTCATAGGTTTGGAGCCTAATAAGATTTTGTCTTTTAATTTAGATTTTATTATGCTGGCGGCTAAACACACAATTTTAACGTAGTTTGAAAGGGACAGGATTCAGGAATAGGCTACTAAGACAGGCCCCTCTTCTGTCTGACTCACCTCATGTTACCCCTGTATGCATTATAGACTGGCATCTGACAGAAATTATGTTTTGTGACAACATGTAGAAACACTAGGCCTACTACAGCCTTTAATTGGTGAATGGAGGTGCAAATTCCTTTCTTTGGTTATTGTCCGCGATTCACATTAACTAGGCTATCACGTATTGTAAACATCGCCACATTTGATCACATTTTGCCTGCATGGATGCGCGATTGAGTGCGCATCTGAATAATATGCAAGATGCAACAATCTTTTCTAAGAGGGCTATACACGGTAATTTCTGGCATTACTACTAGCATATGAATGCATTAAAGACGTGAAAGAAATTACACAGGCTTGCACAAATTCATCATTTAAAATGCATCATTTAAAATGCATCAAATCATTGCGAGAATAGGCTACAATATGGAAAATGTTCCCTTTCAGTCTGATCGGCTCCAAACATGTATGGGATTTCCTTAGCCTGTGCTACACCTTTCCAAGAAGTTTTGTGAAAATTGTTCTGGTGGCTTTTGCGATATTGTTGACAGCCCTACCTCACTGCAGTAGGGTGCAGTAAATGGAAGCTTTTGATAGCGCACGCCACTAACGAAAAACGGAAAATCACCAGGACAAACCACTCAGGGGTGTAGGCTACTCTGGAACCATAGGTCAATTTGTGCGCTATTTACGTTTGATTACATTTCAGATACGTGTTGGTTTCCTGTAGGCCTACAGTAGTATAGCGCTTTATTCTTTCTTTATTTTTCTATGTCCGAATATTGGGGGGGGACATTTTGGTCATATTTGAATATTGGGGGGGGGGGACACGTCCCCCTCAATGTCTATGGTGACTACGGCGCTGCTACTGTACATCTATGGCGAACAAAACAATAACCAAAAAACAAACAAATGAAAATGAGCGGCTTAGGAGGGGCTGGCAGCAAGTGTTCCTGTGTGTGTGTGTGTCCCGGGAGGAGAGCAGCCAGGAAGAGATGAAAACGACGGAGGCCTAGTTGAAACCGAAGTTTTTGGAGGAGGTTTAGGGAGGTATAGGCTCGATTAGCGAGGCAAAAAGTGTAGCCTAACACTTCGCACTAATCCAATAGCACAGTACCTTTATAATCCACACGTCCGTTCCGAAAATCCACGTTCACTTCCAGTAGTCCAATAGGTCCATAGATTTTAGTTTACTTCCAGTAGTCCAATAGGTCCATAGGTTTTAGTTTACTTCCATCAAAGCGCTTCCGAACTTCCACCGAGCTACCGCAACCTCCGACACAACGCATTGACTAAACATTCAACTCCCGGCCTGTTTGACAGCTCACTTCCTATTTTGTTTAAAGCGAGACTCCAGCTCATGACCTCCACCACACCTGATTGGCTAGTCAATTAGAAGGTCACTAAGCCAGTGAACTACTTCAAGTGACAATAGTGAGGAAGTAATATATAATAAAAGTGTGATGTAGTGAAAATAAGTAAATCAATATATTTGGGTAGATTAAATATTGTATGTAAACATGACAGAAACGTGATTCTATCACAACACACACACACACACTCAAACACACCCACACACGCATGCACATGCACACGCATACACACACACACACAAACACACACACACACACACTGATACTCTCTAACTTTCCCCTGCAATCAGCCCAGCAAATTTGAAAGCAGATCAGTAAGGCCTTTTGAACACTGCAGAGACACAAATTCTCTTAAAGTATTTATATGTGTGTGTGTGTGTGTGTGTGTGTGTGTGTGTGTGTGTGTGTATGTATGCGTGTGCATGTACGTGCGTGTGTGTGTGTCTGTGTGTGTCTGTGTGTGTGTGTGTGTGGGTGGGTGTGTGTGTGTGAAAGAGAGAGAGAGAGAGAGAGAAAGTCTGAGTCTAGTGGTGTTGTGGAGTAGTAAATCGATATTCCACAGTACACATCAAATGATTTTGTGAAACTGTGGATTTTTTTATTTAATTTATATAGTATATTTAGTATTTAGTTTTGTTAGTTTTTCTTATCTTCTACTGTCTATTGTACAGTGGAGTTTTGTTATATGTTTATACTTATATTTCCCATTTCTGCTGTTAGTGCATGTTGTGTGTGATGTCTGTATGCTACTGAGACCTCGAATTTCCCCTTGGGGATCAATAAAGTAATAATAATCTATCTATCATCTATCTATCTATCTATTTTTAAAGAAGGCTGTGTTTTGGGGCACCTCCTCCTGTGGTGCTAAGTGGCCTCCTCTAATCTCCTCACTGCTGCAGCCCAGAGCCCAGACTAGAGCCTAGAGCCCAGGCTGCTTTAACATGCATCCCACAGCCTCCATTATGGCCTCCAAGCGGCTACCTGTGAGCCTCAGAGCAAAGCCAACTTGCACAGGCCTGCACATGAGAAGGGCACAAGTGTAGGAGACTAACACTCCGCCACTTTCCTCCTCTCTCTCTCTCTCTCTCTCTCTCTCTCTCTCTCTCTCTCTCTCTCTCTCTCTCTCTCTCTCTCCCCTCTTCTCAAACACACACTTCCCCCTCCCCCAGGGTAGTCTTTGCGCACTAAGCTGGACAAATGGAGTAGAGCAGTGGGTATGAAGTGTGCTGAGATGACCCTGAAGCTGTGCACAGATTTGCTTGCTTCAGTGCGAGTGCCAGGAGGGAATACAGTATGTTTTGTCTGTTCTGTGTGTATGAGTGTGTGTGTGTGTGTGTGTGTGTGTGTGTGTGTGAATGATGTGGCTGTGTGTGTGTGAATGTGTGTAAGAGTGTGGGTGTGTGGGGATGGGCATATGGCAGAAATTAAGCATACATGATATATTTTGGAGAAGTATGTCAGGTACTTAGTTTATGCAAAATAGTGCACAACCATTAAAGAATACTGATTTTACTTCATGAAAATCAAATTTAAGTTGAGCTTTGTTGCCATGACAAGTATCAATTATAGTAACCAAAGTAACCAGTAACCAAAGTACAGTAATCTATTCTATTTATTATTATGTTGTGCCCCATCTTTCCATCTTCCAATCTTTATATATGTATATTATATTAATGTAATATCCAGTATATGTGCATTAACACTACAATTATAGTGTAAGTATTCTTTATGCAGACCAGGTGCATAATTATAATCAAGATGTGGGCCATAAAGTCTCTGGCTGTGTGTCTCTGTCATGGTGTGTGTGTGTGTGTGTGTGTGTGTGTGTGTGTGTGTGTGTGTGTGTGTGTGTGTGTGTGTGTGTACACATATGTGTGTGCTTTAGTGTGCATGCGTCTCCCCTCTCCTGTCAGCTCTCGCCTGACTGCCTTTGTTTGCGTCTCCCTCTGAACGTCGGCAGCTTGTTTACAGTCAGCCAACAGCAAGCTAAAGAATCAACACGTCTCCTCACATCTGTGGAGACGCGTCGTGTTGGGGCTCTTTGGTGAGTGATGCCATGAAGCGCTGTCATGAGTTACCAGCCCCAGCGAGGTGATTTCCCCGCAGATCAAACGCTGTCTGTCCTCCCGTCTCCCCAGATACTGTACCGCCGCAAATCCTTTCTCTTTCCCTCGTTTTTTTTCTCTCTCGCCACATGCTTTTCAAACGTGCAGACGCTGCGATTACATGCGCGGACTCGATAAGAGCGGCTGCTTTGATCGTCGCTACGTGGCTGTCCTTCGAAGCACAGAGCAATGTAGAGCTCCTGAGTAGTTCTAGAAGAATACAGCATGGCAGCAAACATTTCAGCACCAAACAGTGCTGTCTTGTATTTATAATGGGGACTGATGTTTTATTATTTTGTTTAATTATTTAAGTATGTACATACATTTCTTTGTTGGAACATATCCCAGATAGGAAAGCCTTGCCTGAGCTTCATGCGGAGATTATGTATATTTCATGTAATTTCTTTATGCACGTTCACAGCTTGTCAGATGCGGTTTTGTGGTCCGATCATTAACAGCCATTGTGGGTTTTTTCACACCCCTCTCTCTATGTGAAAGGCCATGGACATTTATTGATGAGTTTTAACAGTGTCAAAGCTGAGTGTTTGGCTAGCAAGTTATAGCCAGAGGGCATATTCAGCAGTAGAGCACCACTGATGAAATATTAAAGAACAGCTTTCAAATGACACAGCACAAAGGGGTCATGGCAATCATTTGCACTGTGCTCTTATTGGCTGCCACTATTAGCCCTATGATGAATAAGGCACCACATTTGACTGATTACTGCAGGATTGTTTATTAAGGCTCAAAGCCATGGGTCAGATGAAGGCAAAGGGCATATTTAGCATCGTTTGTTTGTGTGTGTGTGTGTGTGTGTGTGTGTGTTTTGGGAAGCGCAAAGTCCCCCTCACCCGAGAATCGAAACCCAGCTTTCTAGGATTCCGTAAGAAAGCAAACGGTAAACTTGACACCCATGCCGCCGATTTTGGGGTCAGATCCGACTGGCCTGATCTCAACGATCTCTGCAACTGGACTGCTGTTGACTTGCAGTGGTCTGGAGTCAATGCCACACATGTTACACCTCATGAAGTAATGATTAAGGATACAAACATTACTGTGACTGCAACAGTACACCAAGATGGTCTGCGCTATTCAGTTCCACCTGGAAACAGTCACGCGTCTCTGCTGTCAATCAAACACCAGCAGCGTCAGAGACATTGGAGAGGACTCAAACTCCAAGGAAAGCTTGCATGTATCCCTTTTGCAGATCACTCCATCTCACACACACTTTTTCACAATTCATCTATTGATGAAGACATACTAATTTTTACAGTCAAAGTGAGGCTTCAGGTATACAACCTGTCAATCTGGTACCCTCGTTCCCACTCACCATTGTGTATACATCATGGACAAGAGCAAGTCATAGAATCCATGTCACACATTAAATAGCTGTCATTTTTACAAAAGTCTTTATGTATCCAGGCATGATAGGATTGTGGACATTATATCTGGAAATTTATCATCGTTACTTTCTCCAAATGTGTCAATACATGTAAATTGTGTTGTTAGACAACAAAGTTTTCCACGTGTTCTACAATGTCTGCGTTTTCTGATAATAATGCCACCAGGCCTGAAAATAATGGGTGGACTAAAATATCATTTTAAGAAGAAATGGAAGAAACTAAAGACCCTACAGGGAGTAAGGTGTGTGGGTATGTGTGTGTGTGTGGGGGGGGGGGGGGGGGGGTGAGGAAAGGAAACACCACTAGCTACCTCAAATGTAGTGGAGCACCTATGAGAGAGGGTCTGACTGTGTGTGTGCGTGTGTGTGTGTGTGTGTGTACACAGCTCTCTACTAGGATAGAGGCACAGACAGATATTTGCCCCGACTGTAAGTGCTGTGTGGTTTTGGTTAAGTACAGTGGAGAGGAGAGGAGCCCAGAGGAACAGCGGGGATTAGTCAGTCCATTTGAGTTCAACTCAGCTCAATGCTTTTCCCTTCAGATGGACTCCTACTGGTATGATTAATAGATACAGATGCATTGCTGAAACACGTGTGAAAAACATATGATTAGGATTAGAACCTCAGTTCTCTGACAGAGAACGCGAGGCGTTAACCATGTCTGCATCGCACCCCGGCAGCACGTTCAACGCATGAATGCCCCGCCCCCAGCCCCGCCCCTGCACGTAGTCCTCCAGTGCTAGCGAGCTGCTGTTGTTTGTTTCACGCCACGGGCCTCCGCGGTCTGGACGTGTGCGCTCTTCAGTGTGTGTCTCTGCAATGTGTCAGCCTGCAGCGGAAAGTGACCGGTCCACCCAGCGTACTGTACTCTCCCAGCCTCGCATTTGTGAGTAGTGAGTAGCCCTCCTGTTTTAACAAGCTGTCCCCATTTAATGTCGCCTCTTGCCACACAGCACGGCGGCGGTCAGTTCTCGCTGAATGCTTGTCCATCGTCGCCAATGAGGCGCTGTGGCATATACGTGTTCCCATGGGTTAACATCGAGTGAACTTGACTGAGAGAGAACGTATGGTTATGAATATAACTTCCATGCTCCGAAGGAAAACACGAGACGTTAACCCTTTCTGGCCTCATTGACTCTCTGGACCTGGTCCAATGAATCGCTTCAGAATGCCTGAGGCGAGCCAGTTTCTCACGGTGCGGCCATATATATATAGGCAGTACCCTGTGAAAAAATCTCTGAAACAGGTGATTGGAGGTTAGTTCAGGTCGATGACGTAATCCGAGAATGACTTCCCATTGGTTAACATCGATTGAAAGAGAACAGGAAGCTCAAGCAGTTGGGGGCGGTATATGACATCTCTCTTTCTCTCAGTCGGAGTGGGGTTGTGTTCTCTTACTGTGTGAGTTGTTTTGAGTGGTGGACAGATTTGAGAAGTCCCCATGTGCCCAGGGCACTCAGTCTGCCGGACACACGTCTCGTTCCGTAGCGTGAGGCGCCGTGACATTGCCCATCAGGGCCCGATCCTACCTGATGGAGCCCAGGCCACAGACGGGCCCTAATGACCAGGAGCAGGTGGACAAACCCAGCGCACGCCTTCTGCTGGACACACACACACACACATACACACACATGTCCCTGGGTGATGGGGAATGGAGTTGCCCCGGGGCCTTGCTGACCAGGGTGTTGTGTGCATGGACACACACACACACACACACACACACACACACACACACACACACACACACACACAGGGCACCAGCATCCCACCCCACCTGGCCCTCCTCTCCCCATCTCCAACCCACAATGTGCTGACCAAACACACTGAAGGCCCCCAGGCCATGGAGACATAAATACCAGAGGATGGATGGATGGGGGGAGGGAGGAAAGGAGGGAGGGAGAGAGGGATGGGATGGGGAGTCAGGGGTGAAAGAGAGAAGGTAATGGGGAGAGAGGAGGCGGGATGGGACATGTTAAGATGGGGAAATAGAAAGAGGAGACAGATGGAGAATGAGAGAAGCAAAAGGAGATAGGGAAGATGGGAAACGCCATGTGTGTTGGACTGTTTGTGTGTGTGTGTGAGTGTGTGTCTATATGTGTGTGTGTGTGTGGGGGTGTGTGTGTGTGTGTGAGAGAGAGAGAGAGAATGTGCCGACATGTCTGATCTTAATCTGGTCCTTCCACAAAGAGCAAGAGTGGTAGAGATTAGCTGCAGAGAACACTGAAAATAACACACAGCATGTCTACACAAACACACACACACACACACACACACACACACACACACACACACCTGCTGTCTGTCATTTTTACAGAGCACTAACTCTCTGTCATTTGCTTGCTCTTAATTATATACAACTATCTCTCTCACTCTCATCCACACACACGGACAGACGCACACACACACACACACACACACACACACACACACACACAATCTAATATATACAGATATACATTTGTACATAATGTTCTCTATTCAATTTCAACAAGGATTATGAAGCCAAAGTTATTACTTGTTTATGAAAATGTTATAATCATGTGATTACATAGAACAAGTTTTTTAGTCTATTTTTTTAGTCTATTATATTACAGTGAGAGAGCATATTATATAACGTGTGGGCGTGTAGGTACTGTTAAAATGTTAAAATAACATAATAGCATAATAAACATAAACACTAATCTTACACACACAGAGACTCTCTCTGTCTCTCTCTCTCTCTCTTTCTCTCTCTCTCTCTCTCTCTCTCAAATTCAAATTCAAATTCAAATATGCTTTATTGGCACGACAAACCATATGATGCATTGCCAAAGCGTTCACAGGAATAATAATAATTAAAGAAAATACAAATACAAAATGATATAAACATTTACAAACATTACAAACATTGTTACACTTCGTCACACACACACACACACACACACACACACAGCACGTCACAACCATACAAGACCATTGTCTGTACACGTGCATAGGAAAACCAAGACAGGACAAAACAAAACAAAACAAACAGGAGACATGGTGTAACAGACTGGGGCTGGGGAGCAATGTTATGTTGAAGGGTTGAGGTAGTGGGGTGATTATCTTAAGTAATGCCTTCTCTCAGGTTATGGAGTGAGGACACATAACTGGCTGGCAGTATGCATGTGCTGGTGTCCTCGCCCAAAACTACAGCAAGTTTTTTCTGTTCCTCCAGTTTTGTGAAGTTGGGAATGATGTTGTTCAAAATGGTGAAATATTTGTCTCTTTGGGACCGATATGTGTCACAGTGTAGCAGAAAGTGCACCTCTGACTCTACCTCCCCTGTCATACAGTGACCACATGTCCTTTGCTCTTTGGGCAGCCATGACTTCTTATGCCTGCCTTTCTCTATGGCTAGACTGTGGTCACAGCCTGTACTTGGTGAGGATCTGTCTCTGCTTCGTATCTCTGACAGTGTGGAGATACTCTGCCAATTGATAGTCTTTTTGTATGCCAATGTAACATTCTAGTTTTCATGCTTACTGAGTGGACCCCATATTTCACTTCCATAAAGTGCAATTGGCAAAATGACTGTGTCAAATATTTTGGACCAGATTTTAATATATCTATTTGATGAAAATTTATTTTTATTGCATAAAATGCTCGTCGTGCTTTTTCTTTTAGTGCATTCACTGCAAGACCAAAGTTTCCAGAGGCGTTAATTTATTAATAAAGCCAAGGTAGAATACAATTCTTCATGCCAGATTGAATCGAAAGCTTTTTTAAAATCAATAAAACACGCAAATATTTTCCCCTTACTTTTTTGGTGAACATTTTGGTTTATCAGGGTATGGAGGGTGTAAATATGATCTGTAGTGCGGCAATTTGGTAAGAAGCCAATTTGATTGTTACTCAAGACATTGTGTTCAATAAGGAAGGCCTGTAAACGGGCGTTGAGGATACAGCAGAATACCTTCCCCAGGTTACTGCTCACACAGATGCCTCAGTAGTTATTAGGGTCAGATTTGTCTCCACTCATGTATTGGGGATATAAGCCCCCTGTTCCAGACATCAGTGAAGCAACCAGCTTGAAAAACAAGATTAAATAACTTGAGGAGAACCATTTGTAGAATGGGTGGGCTGAATTTCAACATTTCTGTCCGGATACTATCAGGACCACAAGCTTTTTCAGGCTTGAGCTTTTTAAGATTTTTTATGAGTTCATCACTTGAGATGCTCTCTCTCTCTCTCTCTCTCAAAGAAAACCACCACTCATTCCATGTTTTTCACTAGAACATCACCTTGAGCTCTCTTACAGCATAAAGCCATTTCGTGTCCAGAGGAATCGGGCACCTTTTGTGGCTGTGCTGAGTTCTGAATGCACACTTGAGAACTGTGCACAAAACTAAAAGGTTTTCTGCACCATAAAAGCCATGTGTCTGTTTAGCCTAGTGCTGTGGAAATGGCCAAGACCTGACCTTCACTCGTTGGCTTTTCCCAGTCCAACAATGTCCTCCTGCCTGGGCTCTTTGCAATGTGAGGTATTGATGTAGTGCGCAGCATTGTGTAACCATTCAGTTCAAATTCAGGCCAAATCAAGTTTTCTACAGAAGATTATGGTTTATATGTTCTTGATGCTGGTGCCTTTATCACTGATCTTTTGTGGATTCTGGGTTGAATAGCAGTGTAAGAATGTGTATTATATGACTATTTGGCACCTGACAGATAAATGAGCTCAATCATTTTTATTGCAGTCAAAATATATTTAGTGTATGTCCATCACCTTGTGAAGAGGCAAATATAACTTGATGTTCCTTGATTTTGCTTTAACGTTGCTTCTATACCAAAATACTCATTGTATCCATCAGATTGCACTGTCATTTCAAATTCATATATTCAGCATGTTTGCTGTTTGTAAGTGGAAAAACATAACTCAATGGATGCCACTTGCTTACAAAGCCAATACAGTATATGATGGTGCTAAGAGCCAATGAAAGGCAAAAGGAGTGAGCCGGAGGTAGCCATCAGATGCCGAGGGCCTGTGTGTGTGAGTGGAGAGGATAGATGCAATTTGGCTGTCATTATGACACTGGCAGAGGGGAATTATTCAAGGCAGCCATGCGTGGCAGGGGTCAAACTACCTGGAACAGGAAAACAGCGTAGAGAAAGCCCATTAGGATTTTACACTGCGCCTCATTGTCCTTGTGCAAACGGCAGGGACCGCCTGCCAGTACTGATAGGCCTGTGTTTGTGTGCTAATATGTGTGCTTGTGTGTGTGTTGTGTGTGTGTGTGTGTGTGTGTGTGTGTGTGTGTTTATGTGTGTGTGTGTGTGTGTGTGTGTGTGTGTGTGTGTGTGTGTGTGTGTGTATGTGTGTGCTTGTGTGTATCTGTGTATCATACTGTATGTTAGATAACTAAAAAAGCTGTTTTGTTGACTCATAGAATTCCCCATATTGATAAGGTATCATCACTCTGTAGGAGCCAATCTACCTGCATCTCCAAGTCATTTTCTCACAGCTGATCTCAGATAATAATCACTGAAGGACAACAGAAAAATGTGAACATGTTTTTACACATCCAATTTTCAATTCAAAAGTATTGACAACAAAACTGTTGGCTTGTGGCCACTGGGCCGATAAGCGGGACAATGGCCCTTCGAGGTGTCCAGATATTTGGATCTAATGGATTTGGCGGAGGAAGCTCGCCTCCACAGCACGTCGGGGAGTCTTTGCCTCCACCTCATCCATTAATTCCGTGTATTGGGACACCTCGGCGGCCGTTATCCCTTACATAGCACAGAAAGCCACTCACTGTAATGGGTGTTAACGGTGTAGAAAGCCCTCGCCTTGTGTCCCGGCGCTCACACAGTCTTATCCATACCACACCACACACCTCCACACCTCCTCACCTCCTCACTGGTGGCCCATTTTACTATCACCGCTCATCTCCAGCTACACCCATCTCCTTTTCTCACCTCAAAGTCTTCACACTTATTCTAGTGTCCTACATGCCACACGACTTTGCTACAAAAATCATTTTGTAACTTTGTTACTGGCAGCCCCCCCTTCCAGAGAATGAGAATGCTCCAATACTCCAGCACCAAGAGCAATGATGATTCATTCATCATACATTCATTCAACATACATCATGCAATCTCTCCTGCCCAGTGGCCTGTAGTTTACATGTAGCCATCGCCTCATCTCCTCCTCCACCCCCCCATCCCAGCCCATCTGATCCATAACTAGCTCTCAACACTCCCTCTGGATGGATTGAGTCCTTGACCTCCCGCTGACCTCTCTCTCCCTCGCACCCTGGGCGGGAGGAGGCCCAGCGGTCCGGCAGCGGAGCTGGGGGTGGGCGGGTGAGTAATGAGAGGGCCCCGGCAGTTAGGCCCATCAGGACCACCCTCGGCCATCGAGCGCGCTAATGAGCTTAGTGCTGGCGGGGACGTCCACGTGGCTAATGGCAGCGAGGGCAGGGGGCGCCGCCCACCACGGGCCACGGGAGGGTTGTGGGGCGCCTCGGAGCACTCGCCAGGGGTGGAGGTGAGGTGGAGGTGGAGGCCACCGGGGCTTTAATGGAGGACGGAGGGGAGATTGCTCACTCCTGGCGGCCATCTCCGCTTCATTAGGCCGAGGTGCAGAAGAGAGTGCTGGACACACACACACAGGGATGTGTGAGTTATAGCAAGCCATTGAAGGGACTGTGCAGGACTTTGGCCAAACACAGTCAGAGCAGAATACAAGACACACACAAACAGAAAGAATCCCACACACACAATACTTTCTCCTTAGCTCTTCACAGGCTTGTAGACCTGTACACATTTGTGGGCCTCTCTGATGGCACATGTACAGTTGTCACGGTCAACCTGGCAGGACACTTGAGAAGATCGCTACTTCTGGTAAGGACATAAGATCAAAAGGCCAGCCCAGCTGTTATATTTGCTCTCTCTCTCCCTCTCTCCCTCCCTCTCTCTCTCTCTCTCTCTCTCTCTCTCTCTCTCTCTCTCTCTCTCTCTCTCTCTCTCCCTCTCTCTCTCTCTCTCTCTCTCTCTCTCCCTATGGCCTCCCTATGGCCTCTCTGTGTGATTAATTTACACCTGCAGTGTCCTGTTTGCTCTGCTGCTGTACTGGGTGACCATGAAGGGGAGCATGTGCGATCTGTGGGAAGGGGCCTCCTTGGCAGAGCAGACAACAAGGACAGCCACAGCTGCTGCCTGTGTGAAATTCACACAGTGTTTGGAGCTTGGGTCCACGCCTAAAGCAGTGACCTATCCAGAGACAGACTCTGGTTTGGGTTTGGCCAGTGTGTGGCAGTCTTTCAACATCAGACTGCAACAGATAAAATGACCTTTATCTTAGCACAGTGTTGGATTAAAAACAAATAAAAGACACATAAAAGAAGACTTCAAATAATGGCGTGTGTGCGTGTGTGTCTGTCTGTGTCTGGTCGTGTGTGTGCACAATTGACAGATGCGCAACGCGTCACGCACACACACAACCTCCACCGACCCCTCCTTATACCCCCCAAACACACCTCTCTCTTTCTCTCCCTCTCGTCTCATCTCCCCAAAGCCGTCTGTCCTCTCCCTCTCTCTCTCTCTCCCTCTCTCTCTCTCTCCCCCCTCTCTCTCTCTCTCACTTTCTCTCTTGCACCTCTCATCTTCCCTCCCTACCTCCCTCCCTCCCCTCAGGGCCAAATCACCATCACCCTTTCATGTCAGCGTTTGTTCTTCGCCTCCCCCACCACCCCCACCCCAACCCCTCCCATCCTCTCGCCAGGTGGGGGGCGATCGATACCGGCTGCCCCAGCACCGATGCCCCAGCCCTGGCCATGACTCATGGCTCTGGGCAGAGGGGGTGATGGACAGGAGCACATGGGGAAGCCACAGGTCCAGCCAACACTCAGTGGTGGCACTCACAGGAAATGCCAGGGCAGGGCAGTGGCATCAACAGAAAGATAGGATAGACCCACAGGAGTAGATGGGTTTGAGCAGCCAGCGCATCTGCACTGGACATGGTCAGAGAGATGGACATTCAGTTTCATTCAGATTCAGTGCCATTTAAGCAACACTGCCCGTTTATATTGTTATGTTTTATTGTTTTATTTTTCTCAGTTTAATGTAGTTTGGTCTGCATTACATAGCTAGTGCTTCAAATAAAGACAATCATGTCCCAACCTTTCGCCAGGCCAGGTGAACCAGCTTGTCTGGAATGCTGGACAGTTCTGCTTGGACAGGCCTAATCAGGCGGTGAGATATGCAATCAAAGGCGCTCAAAAGCCAATGATTATGATTCTGCGCATCTCGGGGGAATGAATTTGGAAAGGCAGGGCCCTCCATTGAAGGCTTTGCATTGCGAAAATCCAATAAGCCATTGATCCCTCTGACATCGGCTGCCAGGGGAGTCGCATTGTTGAAACGCGCCGGGGAGAAACAAGTGATTACGGAGACAAATACGGACCCCTGGCTCGTTATTGGTTGTTATTAAAAGAAATAACAGGAGCGCTAAAACAAAGTGGGTAAAACACACCCAAAGGATAGGCACTGTGATGCTATCAGGAAAATAAAACTCCGTAGTCTGGAATGTTTTGGTAAAGAGAGGATGACTGGAGGTCTTACTTTTCAGCATGCCATTGAAAGAATGCAATGTAATCTCTTGAGATGATGTAGCTCTCCTCATTTTTTCATGTCATCCATCTTTTGCTGTCAAGACACTCGGTCAGTGACAGTGAGCATCCTGTCCACTCAGGGTGGACAATACTGTTTGGTGGGGTATCATTTTGGGGGTGTCAGGGTGGTGTTTGTTGGGGGTTAATTCAGAACAATTTGCCTTGTTAGGGGTAATCAAATTGCACAGTATTTGCACGTGATATTGTGTTCAGCCAGCCTTGGCGAGTGGTCCAGGGCCCATCTATCAGAGGCACTAATGATGTGCCATCACCCTAGAAGTGTTTCCACTGTGCCGAGAGCTGCTCTTTACTGCCTTCCCACGGCCAGCAGACGGCCATCCTAGAAATGATTGTTTTCCGATGAAGCAGACGCTACAATCCTATGCCATCCAGGAAACTGCTTCTCCGTGCTCACACATCATCCCTGCACACAGACACGCAGCCACATACACAGTTGAATGTCCACACACGCACACACACACACACACACGCACACACTCAAACCTTGGATGGGAATGAGGGGGGGGGGGGGGTAGACACACACGCCCACAAGGGTATGTTTGCACTGCAATTCAGACGTCTGGTTCCTGTTTGAGGATGGTGAGTCTGTGTCTGGTGGAGGTGCGGGTCAGAGTGATCTCAGGCTTAATTGCCATCGGCCTGACTTGGAGCCACCGAGACGAGGGGAGAGGACAGGTGATGAGATCACAGACACGGGCACAGACAGGCGCCTGGGTGGCCTTTGAAGATAATAACTGGCTTAGACCCAAATCACTCAGTGTGTACCGTAAATAGTTTCATATCAGGGCTTCATATGAGAACATATTGTGAGACTCGTGGTGTGTGTGTGTATGTGTGTGTGCATGTGTGTGATTGCAGATTTGATGCAGGCTAAGGATATGGAGATAGATTGTTTGTTGAGTGAGCTCCAAATAGCTTGGGACTATAATGCTCTTTGGCCCTCTGGGAGCCATGCTGGATTCAACAGAGCTGTGTAATAAAGTTCATCAGCACCGCTGTGGCAGTGCAGCAATGGAGTTGGAGGAGAGAGGGTGCAAACATGTCTGATGATGCATAGCCATATTTTTATCATACAGTAGATTATTTGTGTCATTCTGTGTCATTATAAAACAAGTAATATTATGTGTGTGTGTGTGTGTGTGTGTGTGTAATTGTGCATTAGTGTTTGTGTGTGTGTGTGTGTGTGTGTGTGTGCGTGCGTGCGTGCGTGTGTGTGTGTATGTATTAGCATTTAGTGTAAAACATAACATTCATCTGACACATAACCCCTCAGAGAGTCAGATAGGGATGAGAGTCGAACAGATGGAAACAAATACAATGAGAGAGTGAGATGGGAGAGATTAGTGGACTAAAGGTGGGCCGCTCGGTAGTTGTCCTCCATTTACATTCAGATCAACGTGGTGACAAACAGCCCTGTAGGGCGCGTTCAGCTGACAGCTGAACAGGAGACCCGTATGATTGACAGACACCATGGTAACAGAAGAGAGAGAGAGAGAGAGAGAGAGAGAGAGAGAGAGAGAGAGAGAGAGAGAGAGAGAGAGAGAGAGAGAGATAGAGAGATAGAGAGAGAGCGGGCTCCAAGAGACATTCAGAAACAGAAACAAGATGGAGTGTGCAAGAGTGAAGGGGGTGCGAAGAGAGAGACAATTATTCAGAAAGAGACAGTGAAGGGGGGAGAGAGAGAGAGGGTGATTGAGAGTCTGTGATTAAGAGGGAGAGTGCCTGATTGAGAGAGGCCATGCTATTAGAGATGGGAATAGAGATAGATAGATGGAGGAAAGGAGGGGGGGCAGCAGCATCCAGTCGCCTGAGAGCAGCTCTCAGCATCTGCCCTTTCACTGCCTGTCTACCCTAATGCTGCCGCCGGCCTGGCCCTGTCGACCGTCACTCATCACTCTGCTCCGAGGACACTGCCCACCACTCTCTACTTGTGTCTGTAGCACATAGCATTATAGAGAGAAGGCCTTTGTGTGTGTGTGTGTGTGTGTGTGTGTGTGTGTGTGTGTGTGTGTGTGTGTGTGTGTGTGTGTGCCTGGATGTGCCCCTGTTGCTATGTGGAGTGGAGCACACTAGCGGTGCCTATACTGCTGAACTGTTCACAAACGAGGTCAGCGGAGCTTCCTGCTGGCTCTCCCTCCATCCATGGGCCATTTCATGACGCATTAGCAGACTCTGTGGCCGATCTGTGGCAAATGTGCTGGGTCAGGAGGGCTTGCGGCCATGCCGTGGCCAACGACATTTCTCTCCCCTGTCCTCATCATCATCTCCGCTCCTGGGCCACAGCCACGTCAACAAAACATCCAGGACGGTTATTTGTGAAGCGCATTACTCAGTGGCTTTAACTCTTTGTCTTGGGAGGCAGAGGGGGTCAAGCTGCAAGCCTGAGAGAGGAGAGCACCATGCACCATGTGTGTGTGTGTGTGTGTGTGTGTGTGTGTGTGTGTGTGTGTGTGTGTGTGTGTGTGTGTGCATGTATGTGTGTATTTGTGTGTGTGCATGTATGTGTGTGTTTGTGTTGGTGTGTGTGTGTGTGGTTATGGATCCTGTGGTATGGGGGGAGGGGTACACTGGAGGGTCAGCCTAGGGCCTCTGTCCTGTTCATTCATCCACTGCACTAGAGTGATTGAATGCTGTCCACAGGGAGAACTTGTGTTTGCCGTGGACAAAACGAAATGTCCAAACTGGGGAATTTACGATCGAGTGTGTGTGTGTGTGTGTGCGTGTGTGTGTGCATCTGTGCGTGTGTGCGTGTGTATATGTGTGTGTGTGTGTGTGTGTGTGTGTGTGTGTGTGAAACATGGGCAGAGATGGAATTGAAAGTCCATCCAACCTGCAGTTCAACCTGGTTTAATGGAAGCCCCTAGCTGCTATACATGTAAGTTATTGTAGCCTGGTTGCCTTTCAGCCATGCAGGAGAGAGGAAGAGAGAGAGAGAGAGAGAGAGAGAGAGAGAGAGAGAGAGAGAGAGAGAGAGAGAGAGATGAGAGATGAGAGAATGCGAGGCCGGCAGAAGGAGGGTGGTAGGTAGAGAAATAGCTGTGGGGCTCCTCTTTTGTGTCGTTTCAATTGAATGCGACGCCCTGCCTGAGAGAGACGTTTAAATTTACTACCTGCCACATCCAATCACGCACACAGGTTTACACCTCACCAGAGAAGAAGCCAGGGAGAGGGAGAGAGAGAGAGAGAGAGAGAGAGAGAGAGAGAGATAGAGAGAAAGAGAAAGAGGTGCAGAGGAGAGACAACTGCCAAACGTTCAGGTGAGAAAGAAAGGTTGGAGCTAGACTGAGCGAGGGAGAGCGAGAGGGAGGCGGGAGCCCTCGACAATTTAATTGTTCTGAAAACATGGTTACACATCATACAGCGGAGTCCTACTGGGACCAACATTTACCGCTCCTGTGTGTGTGTGTGTGTGTGTGTGTAAAACTGCACATTTGATCCGTCTCTTGTGTTGCAGGTGTGTGTCCGTGTGATTCTGAAGCAGTGATACTTTTTCATACTTTTTCATGCATGTTTTGACCGTTCCTTTCTCCACCTAGACCAGGAAACTGAACCTGTAAGTGTACTTATTTTCAATGCTTGACACAAGCCTTTTGTTTTTGTCCCCTTCTCCTGCCCCTCTCTCTCTCTGCAGGATGGCATGGGAAATCTCCGCGTGACCAAAGAGGGCATCAGGCTGGAGGGTGTTTCTGAGTTTCTTCTGCCACTCTACGTGAAGGAGATTCAGTCCCGAAGGGTGAGCATACTCCTCCTTCTCCATATCAACCTCTCCCTCCCTCTCCACATCTCTCTCTCTCTCTCTCTCTGTCTCTCCACACTGCAAAAATAACATTGAACCAAGTGGTAATAGTCTCATATTAAGATCAAAAAATCTATTTTGTATTGTCTTTAGTATCAAGAGACTTACCTAGCACTCTCTTGAAAGATAACTTTGACTTAATTTAAGAAGACTTATCAAGACAAATCTATACAACGCACAACGCACAAATGTGCTTGTTTTTAGGACAAATTTGCTTAACGCACTGGAAGACGGCAAACTACATGTATTCTTTAAAAAGTCAAATGATTTTACAAGAAAGTGCTAGGCAAGTCTCTTTATACTAAAACAATACCAACTAGATTTTTTGAAGATTAGATTTATTGAAGATTATAACACTTGGTTAGATTTCATTAGATTTTATTAGAGCAGTTTTTGCAGTGCATTCATGGTTTTCCCTTCCTCTCTCCGTGTCAAATGAGTAAAATAGATGAGCAGCACAAGGTAGTATGGGGTGTGTGTGGATCATGCAGTATGAAACCAGCAAATAGACACACAGATAAGCAGCCAAGGTTGGACATTTCTTGTGCTGAAACATTTTCCATATTATATATTAAAGTAGTGATTATAAGCACAGGTCAAGGTCTTTCCTGTCAAAACCAGATATGAAAGATGTATTTTGTTGCTTTGTACCTCGCTAAACATACAGTATGAGAGGTAATATGAATATTCATATAATGTGTCATCGTCATCAAGCATTGAATTCTCAAACATACACATACATATAATTATAACCTTCAGGACCCATGTAGAGATGTGAAATGACAGAGTTAATCAAAACCTTGACTTTTAACAAGAGAAATGTCTTACTGTAATCACGAGCAAGGACTTAATCAACTATCAGTGAACATTAAATGTGTAAATGTCATTTGAAAATCACAGATAGACGTCTTTTAAAAGAAGGGCTGTTGAGAAACCAATCAACACTGTGACAAAACAAGCAGAAATATGAAATGAAAGATTGAGAGGAAGGCTGTGTTGAGAGCATTCTGAACATCAGCATGAACACACACACACACACACACACACACACACACACACACACACACACACACACACACACACACAGTGAGAATGAGAGTGATTTTATTCTAAGATCCAGCACAGCAGGTAGGTGTGTGGTCGATCAGGAGCCATGGACATTTCCAGGGCACATTTTCACTCCTCTCTCTCTCTCTCTCTCACACATACAGAGCTGCCAGTGTCCCAAGACTAGAGACCTTTATTTAAAGTAATAGTGTACAGTATGTAGCAGTTGAAGTTGGGCAGCAAGAGACATTTTCAGGCCAACTGCCCCCATCCCCTCCTCCACACACACACACACACACACACACACACACACACACACACACACACACACACACACACACACACACACACACACAAACACACACACACACACATGCTCTATCGTTCTCATACACACACCCCGACACACTCTTGTCCTTCTCTAAGCAGGTCTCTGATGCAGGTGCCGAAGTTGAGCATTTCTGGTCCTCTGACCTTTCCAGGTGATTGATGAATGTTCTGGATCTCTGATGGGTTCTCGTATGTCTAAATCCCCCCCTTTGAATTCTCAGCACAGTGCACCCTCTCAACTCTTGGGCAAAGCCAGGCTATTAATCGCTCCCTGCATGGGGCTGTACCTTTCACATTTTCTGAGGCCAGACCCGTCAAGGCCTCTTTCTCCCTCGCTGCAGGAGCTTGGCCAAGGTGTCTATTAAAACCACCCCGACTGATGTACATTTTGGCAGCGACCGTCCACTAATTACGGGTCAGTGATGCCTCACAGTCGCCTGCATTTGCTATCGACACGCTGCAGGTGCATGGGAGCTCATGGTCTGATTCAACACCCAGAATATCTGCAAAGATATTAGGTACCCACAAGCCAGCTGGGCCTGCTCATGACCCTTCTGCTGCTCCATGTGCCCACACAAGAGAATAGCTTCTCTAAATGATACTGGCGTTGTCTTAGTGAGACCCCGAGTCTAATTTTATCCAATAGACCCTTTCAACAAGAAAAACAAAAACAATGCTTGAACGTTCTATTTTGGTCCCAATCTACTTCCTCTTCATTAAGATAACATATGAAATGTTAAAACGGAAGCCTTGTGGGAACAACTATGTAAGGGATAATTTCTCAACTCACAGGACAAAATGGCGTTGCTAGTTCTAAATGGATGGTTGCTACGGCCAAAGGCCAGTCGTTAGTTCTATCTCTCCCGTTGTCAAGCGGGCGTATCCCAAGATTCTGATGAACTTTAGCTTTGAAACATCGCTATTTTACTTAGCTTGCTGTCATCCATCTAGCTAAAAGCCACCTCCGTCATATGCTACAATGTTGCAATGTTCTGAACGTCTGCATTTTACAGCTCGGATGCAACGTGACAGTTCATTTAAACTTAACAAGTTTGGCGAATTAATATACAAGTGTGATATGGCCAAAAAAATGGATCTTCTTCATAGGTGTGCAGATAACAGGTCGTTCTAAATTACATAGGACAATGGGAAATTCAACCAAGCAGTGGAATAAGATGCTGATAATGGAACTCTCTTGAAACAGTCTATAAAGAGGCCCACTCAGGCATTACTGTGGTGACTCCCATCCTTCATTAGAGTCAATGAGGTTGTGTTAGCATTTCACACTTTTACTCTGCGGCTCCGCTTTTTCTTTTGTTTCGTTGTCTTCTTCTGTCTCTCTCTCTCTCTTTCTCTGTCTTCAGTTTTTTTTTCTGAGAATGTAGAGCACTCATGTGGAGAAGAGGCAAGGAAGCGGCTGAGGGATAATCTTTGAGCTCCCCAAGCACACGCAAGTGCACACGCATGCACACACACACACACAGACACACAGACACACAGACACACAGACACACACACACACACACACACACACACACACACACACACACACACATACACACACACACACACACACACACACACACAAACACACACATAGATGTACCTTCACACTCACAGACAGACACGCACTCAGACTTACACACACATACACAGATGCATGCACGCAAACGCACACGCACACGCACATATGTAGACCCCCCCTACACACACACACACCACCACCACCACCTCTCTTCCAACCTCCTTCTGGCTGTGGTCTCCAGGAGCGTTTTGGCAGGCCTAGTCGCACCCCCCCCCCACCCCCCTGCCCCCCTGCTTGGCTAGCCGGAGAGGGGAGGAGGTGTGCTGGGTTGGCGTGCTGGACGTGCTGGGCTGTGGGCAGGGCCGGCCAGCGTCAGTGCTAGTATTAGCGTGGGCATTAGCGGCAGCACTTGGCTAAGGCTCCCTGCCTCTGCGCGCCGCTGGCCTGGAATGGCCCTGTATAAACCTGAGCCTGGCCCACCCACACAGCATGACAAAGCATGGCAGCCAGAGAGAGAGAGAGGCAGGGAAGGAGGGAGGGAGAGAAGGAGTGAAAGGGAGGGAGGAGAAGAGAATAACAGGAGAGCAAATGAGGGTGAAAAGAGAGACAGCCAGTCAGAGAGGAAAGGAACAAACCTGGATTGATGTGAAACCATAGAGCTAAAACAGATTAAGCCAAAAATAAAAAGGAATGAATAGGAATTAAGATATGCACAAATAAACACTCACACACTCTCTCTCTCTCTCTCTCTCTCTCTCACACACACACACACACACACACACACACACACACACACACACACACACACACTTTCACACACACACACACACACACTCCCATCCTCACACACACACACACACACACACACACACACACACACACACACACACACACACACACACACACACACACCACAAATGAAGACAGAAATACCCAAAGTTAACTCCAAAAACAATTTACCAGAATATAGTAAAATGAAATAACCCATAAATACAGACGTCATTTCTGTTTTTGGAGTCGTAATTATCCCTAAATTACAACCTTACATAACAACACTTTGCATACATGCTGGAAGGGTTTGCATGATCATAGTTTTCTTTTCCTGATAAACAAACAAACTGAATTTTCCATGTCTGTTTGGTTGTTGGTCTGACAAACGAGTCTCAGAGGGACTTTCACCCCCCCCCCCCCCCCCCCACCCTCTCCCAATCTCCCCATTAATGCCAAAATGTCCCTTAATCGGGGACAACCCTACATCATCACAGAGCAGCCCTCCTGCCCCCCACTCACCCCGGCAACAAGAGGCAGAGGGGCGGGGAGATCTGCTATATGAACACATGGCATGCTACTACTAACATACTGTCTAAAAGCTCTCGGCCATGTCCATTTTGTCAAAGTAGCTCTCGGAGGAAAACAGGTTGGAGACCCCTGCACTACAGCATCAGCCAGCACCGTAGAAAAGTCCATGACTAGCATGCACTTTCACTCTGGTTTACTCAGAGCAATGCAATACATGTATCTGCACTTGCACTCTGGTTTACACAGAGCAATGGAATACATGTATCTGTCCTCTCATTCTCCTCTGTTTACAGGATTAAGTTTGCACAAGTTTGGTAGCACGGTACTTGTGTTGGCAGGAGTGACTGCATGTGTCATGAGCTAGAGATGCACTTGTAGGTTAATGTGTCCACTTGAACCTACCATTCCCTCACTGCTGTGATAGGCAGTGTTGAACATGGTCTATGGGGAGCAGCGAAGAAGTTGAGCAGATCATTACGAGCCCCTGATATGGCTGGGGTGTGTGTGTGTGTGTGTGTGTGTTTAATCTTGTGATCGGAGGCCTGTGAGTGATGAGTTTGGGCCTCTTTTCAGTCACACACTTTTATAATTGTCCCTCTTGGGAGCTCATGAGCACATCGCTTCAGCACATCGCTTCAGGAAAAATTAAAAAACAGAAAAGTCATCTTGCATTTTCCTCTCACAATCCATTTCCTCTTTCTTTCTATCTCTCTCTCTCTCTCTCTCTCTGTATCTCTTATCACTATACATCTCTACTTTTGTTTATTTGTGTATCCATGAGTCCATCTTCACACATGCGCACACACACACACACACACACACACACACACACACACACACACAGTCACACACACAGTCACACACACACTCTCTGCACTTTGTTACTTCCTTGTGATCCTTCTCTAGTAGGCCTCCCTCTCTCTCTTCCTGCTTCTGTTTAAAATGAGACATCTGGTGTTTTGACACCAGCATTATTACACCTCTCCTGGAAAACAAAACACCTCGCTGACTTATCCGCGGCCAGCTGACAAATGCTGTCCTCCACACGGTCGTTCCTCTAATCTCCACTTGCTTTCACCACGACTGAAAACAGAGGAAGTGAACTGTGTGGCAGAGACGGCTCGCGCGGGCCTCCGTTAGTCCCCCTCTGTTCTTCACACGGGAAAGGAGATTGGAAATAACAAGGAGGTGTCGGCGGCGGCCATTATGCTCCCTGCAGCCTGACCCGCGAGCGGAAGGCTTTGATCCAGCCGTCGCTCCTCATAAATGCCAGGAGAGACGTTAGCTAAGCGCAGATAAGGCTCCGTCACGTCCAGGTCGAGGCTGTCTAAATAACAAGCCGCTGGATTGAGGTCACATGTGGTCAGGCGCTGTATTACCTGAGAGCAGACTGCGGTGATGGGAACAGTGAGACACTCATCAGACCGCCGGTGACACTGACATTTGATCCTGTTTGATAGTCTCCGTTGAAGTGTAGTTCAGACGGAAAAGTTAAGGCACCAATGTTGACTTGTAGCTGGGCCTTGACCCCTGAGTAGTGGGAACATACAGAGGGGCATCAATTAAAGATCTCTCTCTCTCTCTCTCTCTCTCTCTCTCTCTCTCTCTCTCTCTCTCTCTCTCTCTCTCGCTCTCTCACCTCCCTACATTATTTCTGTAAATGAGTTATTTTAATCCCACTCCTCAGATCAGCCTGCGATGGTGAGAGGAGGGCATTACCACCAAGCTGGAGTTGAGATTGACACGGACCACTGACCACAGCATTCTGGAGGTCTGGGACTATGCAGGGTTACGTGTGATGTTCACATGTGGCCTGATTGACGGCAGAGCTGAAAGTAAGGGTTTATCCGCACATAACTCTGCTGAGCGCCTGATGAATAGTTGATGAAGTGTGCGGGGGCAGCGCGGCAGCCCAGTGCTGTGGACGGTTCTGGCGGGCGCTGGGTTTGGGGCACGGTGGGTTGGGGTGACCCAGACAGTGGCCACCTCCCCACACCCCCACCCCTCTCATGTAAAAATAGGAGCCATTAACATTTAACAGGGACTCAGGATGATGAAGCACAAATCAGCCTGGCCTTCAGGACACACTGCCTCAGAGAATATTAATGCTGCTGGAGTTGGACATGGGGAAAACCACACACACACACACACACACACACACACACACGTGCGCACACACACACACACACACACACACACACACACACACACACACACACACACACTCGCGCGCACACACACACATACATATACATATACATATACACACAGATGTGCATCGTCAGACGCATGAATAGATATCACACGCTCAATTACACACACACATACATTATGCAGTCTGCTCCACATGCCCACACACTGTGCAGACCACACACACACGTATGCTCCTTTCAAAGGTCACAATCATGTTCCATCCCATTAACACTCCATGTTGTTACATGTACATATCTCATACATATCTCATACATACATATTAGTATATGTATTAGTAATATGTATATATGAGATATGTAACGCGTGATACGTAAACACGGTCACACATGAAGTCCCACACAATCAAACGTACACATAAAGCACGGCTCCAGTTTATAGGTCGGTTGATAGCTGCCTCCTGTTCCCGGTGTCCAGCGTGGCTCCGCAGGGTGGCTGCTTTAGCCGGAGGGTGCGGGCAGCCGTGGCGGGGGCCGGTTGGATCTCCCCCATTAGCCGGTGTTAAATTAAATCTAACGTGGTGGAGTCGCTGGCTGCATGAGTAAGCTTGCTCTCACTCGTCTGCCTTGCTGCAGGCTTGGCCTCGGCCTGCCACGGCCACCACTACCAACAAGGCAGTTAATTAAGAACGTTAAAACGTTGCCCTTAATCACTACCACATGTGTGTGTGTGTGTGTGTGTGTGTGTGTGTGTGTGTGTGTTTGTGTGTAAACAAGGGATTTTGTTTGTGTAGGCGATGTGTTGTAGGGACAGATAAGTACAGTATATGTGTGCAGTGCTTATATACAGTGAGTAATGATCGATGATGATTATTTCAAATATCAATATATATTATTTCTGTAAATATAGTGAGTGAATGTATCCGTGTTTTCTGTTGGTGTGTTGGTGGTCTGTGTAGCTGTGTGTGTACATGTGTGTGGGTGGGTGTCGGGGGGGGGGGGGGGGGAGTGCATGCACAAGGACATGCACAAGGGGCACTAAACACTTACCAAGTCTGCCTACGAAACCCAGGCTGTTTGCATTCCATGCCGCACGTGAGGGCACTTGCCCCCAACAAGCACTCCCCCCCAACTCCCCCACCCCCCCCCACCCCGCTTTGGCTCGTTCCCTGAAATTAATTAGTCCGCCAGTGAATTCATTAATGCCTCATAATCGACATTACATGGCGGTGGAGCCTTAATGGCGGCCATTTTAGCTCGACCCTCATCAGTCCAGCTAATGACATTTTCGACGCGCGACGCCGACAGGAAGGGCATCCGACTTACTCGCCGTGCCGCTGACCGACAACGGGCTGACGAAGGGCGCGGTGCTCTCTCACGTTCTGCTCCTCCATGCCCTTCTAGCTCCGCTACCCCCCCCCCCCCTGCCCCCCTGCCCTACCCCCCCCCCCCCCCCCCCCCCCAGACTCCCGACTCGCCCGGCTCCGACGCGGGACTTGCCAGGCCCTCAGGAAGGCTCTGTGGTGGTGGTGGAAAGTGCACAGGCTCGTCCTCGTCCACTCAGGGGGGGGGTGGGGGGGGGAGTTGGGGAGTTGAGGAGTTGTGTCAGGTGCACTCAAAACCCCCCTGCATCACCACACAGCCCCCACAACCCCCTGCATCACCACACAGCTCCGGGAGCCTCCACACTGTGTGGAGGCTCCCGGAGCATGCAAGGCCCCGCACTCTTCCTCTGATCCACAAACATGTTGAGGAGTTGGGGGTTGTGTCAGGTGCACTCAAAAACCCCCTGCATCACCACACAGCCCACCGCCTCCCAGTCTCCCTCGATGAGATCAAAGCCGGGACGAGACTGGGTGGGTCTGCTGGCGTTTTAATAAAAGAAGAGAAGGAAACATGGCATGGGAGAGGCAACAACAAAGCCGCGTGGTTGCTTTTTTTATTTCCCGATTCCATTTCATATATCTCTGGAGTGGAAAACAACACATTTAATCTGTACACTTCAGAGGGCATGATGCTGTTGAATTCTGCATCTTGCTCCACAGTCAGGGCAGAAAATGAGATCAATTGCCTGGGAGAACAGACAGCGATAACATGTACACTTTCTCCCTGCTTTACTACGCTTTCGATAACAGTGAATATCAACTCCACATATAAATGGAAATGAAAAACACCCAATATGAATTATAAATGTTCTACTCCCGAGAATAAGCGGGGAACGAGAACCGTGACAAACACGACACACGTGTCAAAAAAGTGTGTGTGTGTGTGTGTGTGGGGGGGGGGGGGGGGTCATCAAAGACATTTGAAAGCAAACATATACAACCCAAGAGACTCATCCAGCACAAATATATCCATAGATCTCAGCCCTGAGCTGCTCTGTGACTCCAGCTCCCCCCATCAAGATGCACGCAGCCCTACAGGCGCCAGGAGTCCCAGCTGGGCCTCCAAGGTTGTCACGGCGAGCATGCCGCGTTCATTTCCCCCACTGCAGCCCTCCTCAGGAGAGGCCAGGGGAACAACACAGGGGCCAATCATTCACACAGAGAATACAGAGATCAAGGACAAGGTGAGGAGAGGGAGATGGGAAAAACTCACACCCAGAACCACACCACTACAAACAGACAGAGAGAGGGAGAGAGAGAGAGAGAGAGAGAGAGAGAGAGAGAGAGAGAGAGAGAGGAGAAAGGGAGGGAGCTGAGGGGGTGAGGGAGAGGTGCCAGTTTGTGGAGCTGTTAAGGGCCTGTGTGATGCAGTGTAAACAACAAAACAAAACAGTAAGGCTGCACCATATGATGCTGGTAATTCACAATGAAATGTGTGTGGGGAGATGGATGTGTGTGTGTGTGTGTGTGTGTGTGTGTGTGTGTGTGTGTGTGTGTGTGTGTGTGAGAGAGAGAGAGAGAGTGCTTCCAAGTAGTCTCCCAGGAGCACTTTTCTTATGGATATTAAATTATTATTTATTTTGACAATGAAAACACATCAACAGGCTTATTACGATGCGTTTTCATCCACAGAATCATCTCTTAATTTGCTCTCTGTGACAGCCCTACTGGAACACACAGCATGTCCTGCTCTCTCTCTCTCTCTCTCTCTCTCTCTCTCTCTCTCTCTCTCTCTCTCTCTCTCTCTCTCTCTTCTCTGAGAACAAGGCTCCAGCCTCTCCTGCATTCACCACAGACAGCTAGTTTCCCCCCCCAGATACAAGCTGGCTGTGAGGCAGGGTCATTACACGCGTCCACTGAAGCTGTGTCTGAATGCTAAGATGCAGTGACTTGAGTGCCTTACAGATTAGGTCAAACAAGTGTCCTGCCACTGATAGTCACTTTACAAGTTGATTTGTTTTGCACAAGAATGCGCATGTTGCAGGACAATGAGAGAAGTGTTTGGGCATGATTGTGAACCTAGCTACCGAACAGAGAAAATAATACAGTGTTTCTTGTAGGAATACGCAACGGTTGCGGTTACCATGGCAAGAATCAATACCTCTAACTCCTTCAGCGTTACTGTGTTTGTGAGTTTGTATGTGTGTGGGTGTGTTTGTGAGTTTCTGTGTGTGTTGTTATTTTTACGTGAGACTGACCTGTCAGTAGTGTCCTGAGATCACCATGCCAGGTGAGTATTACCGTGTCAGTGTAAAGAACCTTGGTCCAGACATATGGCTTTGCCCACATTCAGTGCTATATGCTTGGGCTCGAGGTGACTGATGCCAGTGGAGCGGGTGGCTGAACGTGGACAGGGTGAAGAGAGGACACACAAGCAATACAGAGGAAAGAGGGACGAGATGGAGATGGAGGGATGTCGCTTCATGGCAGAGTGTAATAAGAGAGAGAGAGAGAAGGAAAGACAGAGAGCAAGGCTGGAAAAAAAAAGAGAAATTTAGAGTGAGTGAGAGAGGGAAAAGACTGAAAAGCGAGAGAGGAGAAGATTCATTCCCCTGCCGCACAGGCAGAGGATGGATGGAGAGATAGAGTGTGTGTGTGAGAGCGAGAGAAGGAGAGAGAGAGAGGCAGAGGGGATGAGCGCAGAGTTTAAATGACTCACCTAGCAGGACAATCACGAGAAGTCTGACAGGCAGAGTACGCATAGAGGGGGGGGACGGATGATTGCAGGAGAACACTGGGCAAAAGGTGACCGAGGAGAGGGAAGAAGAGTGAAGAGGAGGAAGAAGAGAGATGAAGAAGTCAGAAGAGAGAGAGAGAGAGAGAGAGAGAGAGAGAGAGAGAGAGAGAGAGAGAGAGAGTGAGAGAGAGAGATGGATGGCGGAAAGTGAGATAACAGCAGGACGATCGAAACGGGAGTTAGGAGAGATACAGTAAAGTGATGTGTTTTTCAGAGGAGTCGTGTTGTCAGAGGAATGTTTGTTTGTGTGTGCGTGTGGATGTGTGAGTGTGTACGCGCATGTGTGTGTGTGTGTATGTGTATGTGTGAGTGTGTACACGCATGTGTGTGTGTATGTGTGTGTGTATGTGTATGTGTGAGTGTGTACGCGCATGTGTGTGTGTGTTTGTGTGTGTGTTTATGTGTATGTGTATGTGTGAGTGTGTACACGCATGTGTGTGTGTATGTGTGTGTGTATGTGTGAGTGTGTGTGTGTGTGTGTGTGTGTGTGTGTGTGTGTGTGTGTGTGTGTGTGTGTGTGTGTGTGTGTGTGTGCAGGTATGAAGGTTTGGTTTTGTGAAAGTGTTGCTGTGTGAGACTGCATCATTTTGTCAGTTCTCTGTTGTGTGTGTGTGAGTGATGGTACAGTAGTGAGTTTGTGTGTTTGTGTTTGTGTGTTTTCTCTGTTTACCCAGTGCAGTATGGGCACATGGCAGGCTGGCTAGTCGAGGCCAGAGCACTGAGGGGTTGAGATGTGCTCTGACCCTCTGATCAATAATCTATTAGCCTCAAAACCTGCTGCTGCAAAACCACCTGCTATTTGTGTGTGTGTGTGTGTGTGTGTTGTTGTGTTTATGTCCAGCTGTATCCTATGATGTAACAGGTATTTTTCAGTCCTGGAAACTCCATGGCAACAGCAAGCCAACTCACCAGCTGCAACACATACAAATAAGGGTGGCCAGGACTGAAAGTTCATTTTCGTCTGCACTCTTGTGTGCGTGCTTGAAACAGCTTGTGCCCCTGCCCTCTCTGCCTTCCATTTACACAATACTAGTTCTAATATCCGAGTATCTCAGCAAAAATCGCCAAACAAGTACAAATTCAATAGTGGGATAAGAGGCTAACATAAACTCAGTTTGACGTTATTAAACAGCTAACAATGTTATGCATAGTTATGCTATGCAAGTCAGTCAGGATTGGATGCCATTCACTGGCATGCAACACCAATGGTCCACATAAGGGTGCACGCAATGGACGAGTCCCCTTTCTGAAGTGACCAAGTAACCAAATAAAAACTCTTAAGTGACCAATTTGGCCAGGTCCAGGATGCAATGACGCTGTAAAGGGTTATCGTCCTGTATTCTCCTTCAGAGAACTTATGTATATATCCCTCTGGAGCCACAGACAGTCAGACTAACCCAGTTTTCTGACCACCGTTCAAGCTTTATGCGTCAAAGCGGCACATTTGGCCACTCCATTGTTGCTGGACTCTTGAGGTCTGTGCTTGACTCTATTGTCCTCTTGCGCTCTATATGAAAGGTCACCAAGTGGGACCCAGGGACAGTTATTCAGTCCTTTCAGAAATCCATCCTGTGCCATTCGACATGTCACACTGACAGACAACCTCCTTTCCCTGGTAAAAGAGCTGCATGTAAACGTGAGACCAAGCAGACATTTGGAAGTGAAACCTCTGTCTCCACATCCTGGTTCAGTGCGTGTGTGTGTGTGTGTGTTGTTTTGTGTGTGTGTGTGTGTGTGTGCGCGCACGCATGTGTGTGTGTGTGAGAAGTGCAGCAGATAAAACTGAGACCGGAGAGACAAGAAAGAGGTAAATAGTGAGCGAAGGAAAAAAAAATGAGATAATGTTGCGGAGACAAGGAGATAAAGAGAAAGAGAGAATGAGATCTACACACTCACACATTAAGGAGAGAGAGAGAGAGCGAGAGAGAGAGAGAAAGTAGTGTTTGTGTTTCTATTTACACCTTCCTTCAGTGGCGGTACAGATGTTGTGTGGGTCAGCGCCGGCATGGTTCCTCCCTCGTGGGACTCCTATTTCTGCGCCGCTTGGCAGATGGGTCCAGGCACAGGCAGCAGCCACTCCCCACTGCACACTCCCCACTGCACACTCCCCACGGCCAAGAGTGCCAGCCAGAAAAAACACAACCCACCAGTTACTTCGCCTGTCCTCAAAACACTATATTGATTTTATTTGCTTTTTTGTTTGTTTTGTGTGTGTGTGTGTGTGTGTGTGTGTGTGTGTGTGTGTGTGTCCGTGTCTATGTTTGTGTGTTTATGTGTGCATGTGTGTTTTCTCTATTTTTTTTTTGCATGGCTGTGTGTTTGTTTTGTGCATGTTAATACATGTGCTTGTGTATGTTTGAATGCGTGTGTGTATACAGTATGTGTGTGTGAGAGAGAGAGAGAGAGAAAGAGAAAGAGAAAGCGATAGCATTCTTTTTGTGTGATGTTTGATGCTGCGTTTAGTGTGTGTGCTGTGTGTGCTTGTGTGAGTGTGTGTGAGAGAGAGAGAAAGAGAGAGAAAGCGATAGCATTCTTTTTGTGTGATGTTTGATGCTGCGTTTAGTGTGTGTGCTTGTTTGCGTGCCTTTTTGTAAGTGAGCAGCACCAGGAAATGTTTGAACTTCATGATAAAATGCAGTCATTCTCAGTATTGAATAGGAAATCAGTCTTACTATCTGCTATGATCGCTCTCTTTGTTTGGGAAGGCTTAAACATCTATCTCTGAGCCCAATTACTTGTTTATCTAGCACAATAACATGAAGTTTGAAAAGTTTTTAATTGCATGGAAGTGCTAGAGCCGATAAATAAACGTAACACCATGTAGCCACTATTTACCAAGCACTGTACTCCTATGACTGAATGAAGTTGACTTTGCTGTATCCGCTGCCTGTGGGCTTAATGGGATTCGTAGTGTCTTATTCATAATATAGCCTCAGACGTTCTTGACAAACATTTGGAAAGTTGAATTGCTGCCAGATTTTTTGTTTTTTTAATGATTGAACATCTAAATTAATTTGAAGGTCATCAGTTCTTCATTTAACTTATTTTTACAATATGACCCTAAAGAATCACCTGTGCCCTATCTTGTATTTCATCCTTTTGGAAGAAAGTGAGAAAAACAGTTTTAATAAAATGTATCAGCCATATTACGGTAGCCTACTATCTTCAATACTTGATGCTAGATATATGAACGACACTCAGAGTTAAAAATGAAATGATTTCCCTTGATGAAACTGTGGGCTGTGAATTTCCATTGGTGAAGAGTTCTGAGTGTTCCGTTTGCCTAGCCTGGCCCTGTCTGCCTGCACTGTATCTCAGCTCACTTTATTTCCCAGAGATACTAGTCTGGCTACTCTCAATGCACTGACGTTACCCCTCAGCCACCAGAATGGCGTACCAATCAGCGATCAGAGGGGATGACGATAGTTACGAAATTGAAACTGCCAGTGGTAAATGGTAGTAGCAACTCCTGATCAATGATACAAATGATCAATGTGATGCATTGAATTGAAGTGAACATAGACTGTATATATACAGTCTATGGAAGTGAAGCTATGGTTAGAATGTACCAGTGATTTCAAAGTTAATGCAAAGTTCCTTCATGTTATACCAGGCTATTGTTTGCCAAGAGTTCTGAAGAATCCAGAATTAAACTGAGAAAATCTTTACTGGAACAAACCGTATCTCAGATCATTGTTCCTGATTGTACATCCTATATGAGTGTCTGCATTCCTTCAGGTGTAGAGAGCCAAGAGAAGGTAGTCCCAGTGTGACTGGTGAATATCATTATTGGCACCCTTCCTGATTGACTCCATTAAAGGAAGTGGGCTGAATGGACCAGAGGATGTTGTTGCTATTGTTGTTGTTGTTTCATTTATCTTGTATTTGCACATGGTTCTTTTTTCACTGCTTTCCTGTCAGGAGCAGACATGCTTGAATCATCAGAGCCCTCCATGCAAGGCCCTGCTTCTTCCCTCTCTACATTAGCATTGCTTGTGAAGCTGGCAGAACTGAACTACTGATAAGCTCAACCCACAGAAGGCCCCCCCCCAAACACACACACACATTCATCCACCCCGCCCCCTCTACTACTTATTAATCTGCTAATTAAATTCTGCTTTAAAACAGCATCTCCTGTATGCTTCTCCATCAAAGTTCCTGAATCTATTGGCAGATTGACGTATGCATTAGGAAGGGGCTTAGGGGCCTTCATTTGCTTAGCCAGGACGTGACTTTTATGATAATAACAGGCTCTGATGCTGAAAGTGTCTGCCTAATTCTCCAAGCTGTTGGAACGTGACGGTGTGAACAGAGATTTTCTTTGTTATTGTACTTAAATATATGAAAAAATGTTGGTTGTTGCCACAGCCATTTGATTGACTTCAGGGAAGAGAAGATCTTGTATCACCCATTCATTAGAGCAGTATCTGGGAATTTAGCCATTACTATGTCGCCAACACCCCTTTTTCAGCTAAAACAAAGTAGAAAAGAATTAATGTGAAAGACAGCTAGCAGTTACCCCAAACACTTGGTTCCAAAGTGCATCAGATTTGCATAACTGAGTAATGTTCAAAATATGTACATTGCCAGACAAATTCTGCTGCAATATCCTGATGTTGTGGGCTTTTACGGATGATAGCTAGCATTTAGCATTCGCTTCACTGCAAGACTGTCAGCTTGCTAACTAGCAAGCTAGACATCTTCAGTGTAATATAACTGACTATCTGATCTTACGTATGATATGTAAATCCACATATAGGTGAATTTGGGTGTAAAAAACATAGGCCATTTTTTTGTGTCTAGCTTACTGCAAACTGTCAACTGTATATAGACAACAGTTTTATTTTTATACTATGTCCCTCTGACACAAAGATAATTCTTATATAAACCACATATTATATTTAATCGTGTTGCTTAGTTTACAGATTTAAATTTTAAAGGCTTTTTCTCTGCCTAAGTAGGTCCTACTGAATTCAGTCACTTGCTTTACTCAGAAAAGGGGTGTGTCTGGCAGAGTGACGTGACGTTACCATTGTGAATTAGTGACATTTACTGACTGGTTGTTATGACATCCGAGAGGAGCCAGTTCTATTGGCTCAGCTGGACAATCTTCGGTCCCATGAGCTGTGATTGGTGCAAATTGCAAAACTGATCAGTTCCCAGAGGCCCAGAATGGGTGTGATTTGCATCTATTGGTGTCGCCCCTTTGTAATCACAATGGGGGTGGCAAATGAAAAGTGATGTGAAAAGGGTTTTGAATCCAGGCCCAGGTGACATCCTGGCCTCCTTCTGCTTAATTACAACCATGGAAAGAGCACCATACATATGTGTCTCCATGATCAAGCAAAAAAACACACACAGACACACACACACACACACACACACAAATACACCCACGCTGTGTTCAAACACAAATAATAGTTATTCAGAAACTGAGAGAATATCAGTGATTAGTGTGAACAGAACAAAGGCCCTAGCTGGTTTGGAAATGTGGCTGGAGAGGAGAGCCCTGGGCTGCTAAAATTAGGCACTGGCAGGTGTTCTTTATTAAGGCTTTGGCACGCTGTAATAAGCAAGAGAAAACAATGAAACAAGGGATAATGAAGAGCAGGTGTCGGGCTGGAGAGAGAGACTCCTGTTTCTGCGCTCTGTATTAAGAGCTAGCAATACTCCCCCCCCCCCCCCCCCCCCCCCACACACACACACACACACACACACGCACCTCTCACTAACAGGAGCTCCTTCAACAGAAATGAACACAAACAGTGATGAGCTCAAACTTAGGAATGACCAGCCACAGCTTAGCTAACAGCAATATATAAACAATAGAAATAGTCTCGAGATGCTTTAGAAAGCCCAATGCATGAACCCCCTGAAATGTTAGGCCATGGACATGAATGCCACGTGGAATCCAATCACTGTACTTAACTCTTTCAGTGGAGAATGTGGTTGTATTAATAATAAATGGACATACAGCAGCATTAACATGTACTTGTGATGACATTGAAATACATGTAGGCCTACCCGTATGTAGACAGTGGACCCCTTTTAACCTCAAGTCAATCTCTAATACACCCACCTATCCATACAGATGACAGTTGTAGAGTGCTTGTTGACCTTGACTTGAGATGAGCAGTGAGAGGTGGTTGGAGAAGAGGTAGGGAGGAGGTGTAAGGCTCTGAAAGCCATTTTGAGTCCAAGGTAATTGGCTGCTCTGGCATTAAAGTCTGACAGAAGAGTGACAAGTCTCCAAATTAATTATTTAAAGTTATGGCCAAAACGGCACAAAGACAGGCGAGTACTTGCCACCTCACCCTGCCGGGGTATGACAGAGGCAAGACAAGAGCAAGGGATCGATTCATGCCATCACACTTCTAAAAATAAGCTGCCAACCACCTCTGTCACACACACACACACACACAGACACACACACACACACAAAGAGACATACACACACACACACACACACACACACACACACACACACACACACACACACACATGCACAAGCACACACACACACACTTACACACACACACTTACACACACACTTACACACACACACACACACACGCACAATCTGCCCCAAGCACACACATGACATGTTCTCACCAGTCTCTTCAGGGACGTTCACTCTTCACTGATCAGCCTATTCCAGGCACCTGTCCACTCTATGCACTGCATGTTCAGCTCATGATGTGTCCATGGGGCTGACTGATTTCAATTACAGCACTCCACTGGAAGTGACAGCGGCCATACTCGGCTCTCATGCGCCATTGATTTGTAGCTGCAGGGACGTGGTGGGTCAGTGTCATTCACATAACTGTTGAGCCTCTGTGGCATAGCGGTGACGTGACTGGCATGTACACCACGCCAAGGCCAGGCTCAAGCTCATGTGCCATTTGCCGGCCTTCAGCAAAGTCCTCAACGTTTGATAGGGTGTGTCTCAAGGGTGGCAGGGAGAAGTAAATAATTTGACTTAATTTCAGTCAATTTCAGCTTTATGGAACTATCTTCATCGTGCCATTGCAGCGGCATATTAAATTAAGGAAAGGAGAGGAAATGTATTCATCCAAAGGAACTGATCTCAGCACTCTGATCTCCAAAAGTCTCATGGTGATGTGCTTTCATCTCAAGTTTGCTTAGTGGACTGAATGTACCCCGTCTGTCTCACTGCATGAAAATTGAGCTCTTCAAGGGGGAGGTAACCTATCGACAGATGCTTCAAGTCGCCAATTTCAGATGAAAGCGGTCATTCAGAATTGAATTAGCAAAGACTCGCCTGTCAATCAAAGGCTCAAGACAGCCAGTGGACCAATCACGTTGGAGCTAATTGTCTCGATGTGAGCCAAGGGGAAAAAGGCAGCGTGAGTTGTGTAGTCAATGTGAGATCAGACACCCCAGAGAATTTTAAGTTTGTCTCTTTGATCAGTGCTCTCCTCTCCTCTCTCCCTTCCAACCTTGGTCTTGTAGCCGTGCGTTTGTGGTGACATCATCAGAAAGGGCCTAATATTAGTTTTGCTGAGTAAACAAGTGGGGAGGGGGGAGAGGAGGAGCGGAGTAGTCAAGGCCCTTAGGAAGCAACCCCGACACCTGGCAGCCCTCTCAATAACATCCCCCTAAAGGCCTGGACAGATGCCTGAACGTACTATACACTTCTGCATTTATTTGTGTGTGTGTGTGTGTGTGTTTGTGTGTGTTTATGACTCAATGTACAAATTTGTCTTTGGGCACACATTTGGATCTGTCAAGCTGGTACATGGATTTTGTCCATATTTGGGACAACCACATTTTGTATCCCATTCAACATTAGGAGTTATTTATCTTGTAGTTCTTTGGCTTCTGCTAAAAAATACATCATCAGATACAATGCAGGCACAATGAATAAGATTAACACTGTGATAATGCAAGAGAATCTTTACTCTATCACTTACACAAAATAAAACTTTATTACAGATTAGTTACAATGTTACTACAAAGTAATATCACTTTCTCATCAATGAGGATTTCACTTACTGGACAATTTTACACTGGGCAGTCAGAAACACAGACACACAGACAGAGATGCAGAGATGCAGACGTATAGATAAATAATCTATGCTGAACGGCACATTGGCAGGAGGCTTGTTAGTATGCATCTGGGCAGGCAATGTGGAGAACAGTGTGTGCTAGATACCCAGCAGGGACTCTCTCTCTCTCTCTCTCTCTCTCTCTGTGCCTGTGAGTAAGTGAATGACTGTGTGAGAGAGAGCATGGCCTAGAAGCACACTTTCCCCAGAAGTTGTGCATATTTTGTAGGGTGCATAAATGCTTAGTCATAGCAATAACTTAAGTCAGACACTCACATTTGCAGCACTCTGATATAGAAAAAAAAAGCAGATAGAAAATTATACATATTCAGTGTGTGTGCTCATGCACACACAGACACACACACACACACACACACACAGCTAATATTGCTTTATAATTGGTAATTTCATTACACACTGAATCTGTCTTGTCTTTGCCTTGTTTCCTCCTCCTCTCTGTGTCATCCTTTTCCTGTCCTCTCACATGCTGTTTCTCATCTTTCAAGAGTTTCAACTCTTTCATGTGTTGGATCCTCTCTGGTGAACTTTTCTGTTTCCACACATCCATACACACTAAATCTCTCTAAATCTCTAAATCCTTCTTTTGTTGTTTCTTGTGTTTCCTTTCTCTCTCTCTCTGTCTTCAAATCACAGGACAGTCCACTTATCATGCAATCAGACAGGAACGTGACGGTCAATGCACGTAATAACATTGGGCAGCTGACTGGACAGCTCACTGTAGGTAAGTACTACGTGCCCAAAAATACTCCCACACTCACAGATCCTCAACCACTAAAACATCGCAAACACCATGCAGTCAGACAGACCATGTTTGACCCAGCTGGCCTGGGTGCTGTTTTCATGCCATTTGAAGAGGCGGCATACATGGTGTGTGTGCTTGGGGATGTGTGTGTGTGTGTGTGGGGATGTGTGTGTGTGGGTGAGGGGATCTTCCATTAGTTGCCCCTCTCACCTTTCCCTACACCTGGGTCTCACTCTGCGAAGGCACCGATGACTTGGATGCAGGGCCGCCATCATTTTCATCCGCACATCAATTTCCCGTTAAGCACAATATTATACATAAACATTAGAGATCTTGCATTTTTGGGTCATACCATTATACTGAATATTTGTATAGAAATCTAATATGAATTCATCTTTTAGCATACTATTGTCATTGGTTACCATTTGCCTGTGCTGCTATAAAGCAGAATGAAAAGCATAGTTAGCTAGATGTAGCATGGTCTGCACTGTGTTAGAGGCTAGTGGCAGCAGGTGTCCACACTTGATTGAAACCACTTGTGAGACATCTGTGTGCATAAACCATATAAGCCAGTCACCTTACACCCCCAGTCTTAAATGAATAGTTGCTGTAGTCTTATCTACTTAGGTCTTTAATTGGCCCCCAGTTATTGGTGGCAACTTTGACCAAGTTATTATAACATTGGAAAATTATCACATTATTGCAGTCTAGAATACGTCACATGAAAAAAATTAATAGTTGCCATAGTCAGAAGACATTGGAAAATAATCCATGCCTTTGAGAGGCAATTTATGGCCAGTTATATAGCAAAATGATGTACTGCGTATATGGCTAATCAAAATGTGATTATTATAGTGTGTTTCTGCTAAGAAGCCATAAAACAGACTTTCTTTTGAGTTGGGAAAGTGAAAGAACAACATTTGGATGGTGCATTTAGTCATTTAGCCCTGTAGAACCTAATAATGTAATAACTCCCAATAATGTAATAATCTCCTCTTAACCCCATCAAAAATGTAATAAGACCTGATGTATTAACCTCCCAATAATGCAATTATAATAATAATGATAATGCTAATAGTTATAATCTTTATTACAGTAATGGGAGGTTATTACATTATTGGGTTTAATCTTTTTTGGGTAACACTTTATTTTAATGTGTCGCTGTTACAGTGTACCTATCTAATTAGGTACAGTGGTACAACCTGTGTAACAACATGTACTATCAGGTACTATCATTGTACTTGCATTATGTATTTGTGGGTACCTACATATACAGTAGTTGTTACATTGTAATACTGAGTGCTTTTACAAAACTTTGCCAATTTGCCTAAATTTTCATCAGAGGCAAAGAGCTGACCTGAGACCTGCTGGATGGGGTAAATCTGGTCATGATAGATTTGATATACAAAGCATTCTTAGCTCCAGTCAAGGCCTCATTGTCTTCAGTGTACATGTAACAGCTGTGCTGCTACAACCTTGTTACTCTTTGATACAGTGGAATAAACCTATTAAGTGTACCAGTTAATTACTTACATGTACATATGACATGTATGTTATGTCTTCGATGTCTTGGAACAGGTCTACTAATTCACTACATAGTACATATATCAACTGTGTTGGTACACACTTATTGCTCTTTGATACAGTGGCATAAACCCATTAAAATAAAGTGTACCAGTTAAGTATTTACATCTACATATATACATCCTGTCAATGATGTTATGCATCCTGTAATTGATGTGTTGAAACGTGTCTGCTGTTACACCACACAGTACATGTGAATTAGTAGACCTGTTCCAAGACAAGACCTGTTCCAGTTTATTCCACTGTATCAAAGAGTAACAAGGTTGTAGCAGCACAGCTGTTACATGTACACTGAAGACAATGAGGCCTTGACTGGAGCTAAGCATGCTTTGTATATCAAATCGATCATGACCCGATTTACCCCATCCAGCAGGTCTCAGGTCAGCTCTTTGCCTCTGATGAAAATTTAGGCAAATTGGCAAAGTTTTGTAAAAGCACTCAGTATTACAATGTAACAACTATATGTAGGTACCCACAAATACATTATGCAAGTACAATGATAGTACCTGATAGTACATGTTGTTACACAGGTTGTACCACTGTACCTAATTAGGTAAGTACACTGTAACAGCGACACATTAAAATAAAGTGTTACCCTTTTTTGTTTTCCAGACTCCAATAATGTAATACGTTTCCAATATTGTAATAACTTGGTCAAAATTGCCACCAATAACTGGGGGCATATTAAAGACCTAAGTAGATAATCATTGTATTTCTACCTTCTCTGTTTGGGGACCAAGCAGCAATGATGGTAAGGGACAAGCAGTACTGCTGCTTACGCACCTAATTGTGGCAGTACATTTTCTTATTGTGGGCCAAACAGTCAAGTAGCCTAGGAACCCATTGTGTTTCTTTCTTTTCATATATCAATCTTACTTTTATATTCTTATCAGGGCTCCGAACCGGTTCAAGGAACGAAAACGAAAACCGAAAACGAACGGAATTTTACGGAATTTTACGAGGAGCGGAAACGGAAACGAAAACAAAATGGTCTTCAACTGTTCCGGAACAGAAACGTTATTCTGAAATCCACAAAACCGGTTAATAACGTTTTTTTTTTTTCGTTCTCTATATAACAGCTTAATAATTTGATTTCTGCAGTTTGAAATAAAAAAAACGAATAAATGGACCTTTGGTCCAAATGGGTATATTTTGTCTTGCTGTTGTAGTGTAACCTATCCGTCTGCCACTTCGGATCTTAGGCCAGCTCGTAGCGTAGGCCTGTGTTTCTCAAAGTGTGGTCCGGGGACCACTGGTGGTCCGCGAGCTGTTGTAAAAAATAATATAGATGCGTTGTTTGCAATATTGAACCAACTTGTATGTAAATCCAAAGTTCTGCAATACTGCCTATGTAAGCTATGCCAATTTAAATCATATGAATCCTCTGACACAATAAGCAAGGTGCAAAGACAATAAGCAAGGTGGGTTCAGTGAGTAGGCCTATTGTGTCTATTAGCTATGTGGTCCGTGAGGTTTTTTCTAATGGTTAAGTGGTCCTTGGTCTGTAAAAGTTTGAGAAACACTGGCGTAGGCTACTGAAACTGATTTGGAAATTGTTTGTAGCCTATGCGTAATAGCCTATTTTGCCTGTCCACGCCTTGTCGTTTTAAAGTCGGGATTTGAAATGTTTGCGCAATTATAGCCTATTCTATGTAGCCTAGAAGAGTTAAACAGGAAATTTGAGATAGGCATTGTCAGCAACAGACAGGTTCGTTTATAAACAGGGTTGGAATTATAGCGCAAGCCTTTGAAGATCTCCATATGGATAAAACTCCAAAAGGCTACAACCAGGTAAGGAGTTTAGCACATATCCAGAAATATTTTTGACAAGAAATTATTTATAGGCATAGGTTAGGCCTACAGTAAGTCTGTAGGCTATGGGATGGATAGCCCATCTGAATGTTTTTGGATGCCGCCTGTGATTTATTATTTTTGGCCATAGCTACGGTATAGGCTAAATCAAGGGGAAATAATGAGTAGCCTACGTCTATTCTAAGGTAAAGTCCACAAAAATACACTTGATAGGCCCGCCAAACACTGCCGGAACTTTAAGAACGAACAATATTTTGCGTTCCGAACCGGTTCAGGACCGATATGTTGGTGGCGGAACGCATGCAAGAACGAAAACGTTAAACATAGGCCTATCTGAACCGTTCGGAACGGAACGTTTGAAAAATAATTTCGTTTTCAAGCCCTGATTCTTATGCATTTTCTTTCCTCTTCTGTCACTGGAGTCTATAACAGCATATAAAGCAACATGGTAAAAAAGTTCTGAAACTTAGCACACCTACACACCGAATCTGTGTGATACAAATAAAAATGCCAGCAGTCATCAGGGTTAAAATCAACAGGCAGGTTAATTCATTATCATAGATCTTAAACTCTGCTAAAAATAAATGACAGTTTGCTGAGTTTGCCCAGTTATCAGAGTATTAACTACAGATGATCAAACAAATCCATCCAAATGATTTTAAAAATCAGTGGCAGACAACAAGATCATATTCCAAAGGTGTTTGAATAAAATGGAACAGAGTTAATGTAATTGCTGCCAGACCCAATTGGGCCAAACTTCCAAACAGGTAATTATGGGCTAATCGTTACTGACCATAAAGCTTGATATTAGTGCTGGCATCACATTTCCATCACAACTATGCTTGAACTTATCTGACACTAAAATGTTAAACCTTTTAGTGAAATCCAAAATGGTTACATTATTGAGTTCTACAAGCACTTTTAATAACACATAGGAAACCGTGATATTTAGGCGTAATCTGCATTAAATTAACACCTGAATTCTGCACTCCTGGATCAAGTTATTCAATTTCATGTTGGATGTCAAGGATGCAGGCTTATAGGAACACTTGTGTAAATGACTTTAGAACTGTTCAAAGAGCTAACCAATCTCTAATCAACTTTATTCAGCTACATTAGATATTGTAACTCTGAAGCCATTAGCAGTAAACTGAATTTTGTTTCCCGAGACATTTAAGTGTAGGCCTACATGCCTGCTAGGCAATGCTAGGTTCAAATGTGCTTGCTAAAAGTGCTGTTTCAAACGCTCAAAGTGTTTAAGGAACTGCAAAGGAAGTAACAGCTGCACATTTAGGCAGCTGCAAGCTCAATATGACACACTTGAAGACGCTTTTGAACATGGTGATGGTCAGAGTCAAAGGCAAAGGGCTGCTGGGCTGGGCTTTCTTTACCTCCGAACACTCTCAGCTCTCTCAACAGCAGCTAGCACTAGCAGCTCTCTCAGCTCTGACACAGAGGGGAGGAGATCCCATTATAATAAACGGAATGTCACTGAAGGAGTGGCCTTCTGAAGTGGCTACTTTAGGATCCCTAGCCCTACCAGTGCTGACTGCAGCCCATTACGGATCAGAGATGGCCGTAATCGTATGGGCCCATGGGCCCAGATCGGACCTGTGCTGACTATAGGAGCCAGATGGGCAGCCGTGGCCACCTGGTTAGCGCTTCAGACTTGCCGGTTCGAACCCCGACCAGTAAACACGGCTGAAGTGCCCTTGAGCAAGGCACCTAACCCCTCACTGCTCCCCAAGCGCCGCTGTTGTTGCAGGCAGCTCACTGCGCCGAGATTAGTGTGTGCTTCACCTCACTGTGTGTTCACTGTGTCCTTAGTGTGTTTCACTAATTCACAGATCGGGATAAATGCAGAGACCAAATTTCCCTCACGGGATCAAAAGAGTATATATACTTATATACTTAGATAACCAGTGTAGTGTACACCACATGTACTGCAATAACATGTTCCAGTAGAGAGCTTTTCCAATTGCTATACGGTACCTGTGCCCGAACCAGAGCTGTTTGGACCAATCAAATTAGGCTTGGTAAAGATGGACAGGTAAGCAACGGTGCCTCATCTATCGCGTCATCTTAGCATGCTTCGGTTGATGTTTCTGGCTAAAAGCTAGACAGATGGCTTCTAAGATCCTGTTTACACATAGGAAAAAGGCATATTATTTCCATGCGGTTTGGCCTTAGATTTACACAAAGACGAAAGTTGTATCACTGAAAACGATTATTTCTGAAAACTCTGGCCAAATTGGATATGTGGGAAAACTCCAGTTTCACTTTCATAAAGGGAAAAAAGCATTTTTGCATTGTGACATCCCTCGTTTATATGAAATCTCTGATTGGTCACCTGTTTGCTCGAGGGGTTTGCGGCACCATTCCTCAGCTGTTTTTAGCATCGGTGTGAACGGAATTATTTTTAAAGAGGAAGGAGGGGAAATATCTGTTTTTCCGAATAGCCTACCCTGCTACATATTTCGTTGTCTTAGATTCCGCTATCTGGTGTTGTATAAGATATTGACAGCACAATAACTTTAAAAAAAGTGCACAGCATTGTGAAGCCAGCACACTATTGTTCTTTTTCAGTTTTCTTATTATCATTATCATTTTTATTCCCTTTCACCTGTTTATTTTGCCGCCACAACTGCCCCTTGAGCTTTTGAAATATTGACACTGACTGAACTCTTGACACATACGTCCTGAACCGATGTACATAGTGTAGGCTACATAAGTAACCCTTGAGCGAACCCTTGAACAAAAGTGACCCCTGAGAAAAATAAATCAGCACTTCAACACAGCTAATACTTGCAGCTAAACCACTAGCATAGCACATGCACTTCTCATATTACTGTCCTGACACAGAATTGGCGCTTTAACTTTGGCTCTCCTTTATGGATAACAATACCCTTGTAAGCTCACTGGGAGAAAAAAAAAGACGAGATCTGTGAAATTAGATGTGAGCTTACTAAATTCAAATAAAAAGTCAATAACAATGAAGTTATTTTGCAGACTAATTTACCAGCTGCAATGGTAGACCAGATCGATTTCAAACCACATCAAACAGTGTGTGTGTGCGTGTGTGTATGGTATTCCCACTGATCTAATGCCACTGTGATTTGTGATCAGAGACCTGTTGCCAGCTGTAGACCAGTGTGTGTGTGTGTGTGTGTGTGTGTGTGTGTGTTTTACATGTAACAAGTCAGAGACATATCTTCATTCATGCCATTGCACATGTATTAGCCTTACATTTAAGATATACCTAGCCTCCCTCTGTAAAAGGTAGATCTCATGGTCTCCATCTCTAGGTGACTGCTGACAATTTCCAATCCCATGACCTTATGAACTCAATTCTGAATTGACATCATAGACAAAATGTGTTGCAACTGATGACCTTTCTAATGGCATATATATTTTTCTTTTTTATATTTATAAAATCTGTAATCAGCAGGGACATGTCAGTAAAATATGACAAAACCCTACCATTGTTAAAATAGATTGTGATAATGAAACTGTGATTAAACAGGCTATGGGCTCTATCTTGCAATTGACTTTGTATACTCGCGCTTTTGTCTTTCCTATTTTGCACTCAGCCCATATTGGAATTTTTCCTCCACAGGTACATGTGCGCCCACAGGGGCGTTTCAGCGAAAAGAGGGGGCGTGTTCCAGCGCAAATGGTCCCTGTTGATATTTTGCAGTTTCAGAAAACAATTCCGCCACAGACCAGGAACCTCCTGGTCTAAAGTCAGTGGCGCAAATTCAGATGCTATTTTAAGGGTGCATGCATGGCCACAGGCCTGCAGGAATGAATGCTATGCACACCGATCTATAGACACCCTGTGCACAGATGGAAACATTCAAAGCCTTGATAATGTTTGTCCGTTTCCCGGTTTTGTTCGTGCATTGGTCAACTAAAAATTTAGTAGCCTATATAGTACATCTACATGCAATATCTTTACAACAACAACGCCTAATTACGACCTATTAATTTGGACAACTTTATACAGCCCTATAAAGGCTAAAGTTACCTTTAGTTTTGTTCCAATTTACCGTTGTGTATGGCTTTAAACATTGTGTGCACTTTAACACCAGCCAATTTTGCCTACCTTGTTGTAGCCCATCTGAAATAACTCCAAGCTTTGGTATGTTCCCTCCATCTTTTCGTTGTTTTCAAAAAACGTTTTATATCCATGATGGCCTTGAAGTCTTGAGTTTGTGAATTAGCTTAAATCAGCTTATTACAGTATGTCCTGTCAGGGCCGGCGATTGCTATAGGCAAGCTAGGCAATTGCCTAGGGCGACAAATGTGTTGGGGGCGCTCTCTAGCATCGCCCTTAGGCCTACTTCCCATTAATCATAGAATTAGAAAAACAAGCGAATTAAAATATGTTTATTAAACATGATCATCCTAGGCGTCCTATTGTTTCTGAAGTTCAAGCTCAGTCGCTTGCCGCCTTGCCAGAGCTGACACACGCTACTACATTTGAACACAATTGTTGCCGCGACTCGAGGCATTCCAGCCTACGAAATTAATAAAAAGTAAATCATGCATAATTTAAAAATAACTCAATAGGCTACTTGGCTATGCAATAAGGTTTCCATTACAGCACCGCGGACGTTCAATGAACGCATGAAAGTGGATGGTTTGTTTGAAATCCCGACACTCTTTCAACTACATGGAACGTAATAGTGATCATCAAATACCTCCCTAGATTTCAGTGCCCTTCAGTCCCAACATTTAACTATATAATCAAACAGTCCAAAAGTAAATTAAATATCAAACTAAACCGAAAATTTCATGCTTTTGAAGGCCTACTGTATCAGTATGTCGCTCCAAGAAACGCATGTCTCAAAATAAAACTCGCATAAGAAATAAAGGGCTGTCTCGAATACAATCCTGCCCCTAAAGGCATGTACTTTGTCTTAAGACTCCGGCCATAATTTAAGGATTTACAGTATCTAAGTAGACAAACTGGCTTCAGATATCCAACAGAGTGAATACGAGATTGTGCAGTCTTAGCTGTGGTTAGTGACGTGATGCTGTTGATGGGGAGTTTTACATAGCCGAGCGTAAACCTATAGGTTATTATTTATTTGGCGTACTTACAGTATAAGGCTTTTTTTCCTTATCAAAAGTGTGGGGGACGACTGATCTCTTCAACACTGCGGGGGATTTGGCAAAACTCAATCTCGCCAAGGGAAACCAAAGGGCTAGAACCGGCCCTGTGTGCTGTTAACCAGCAACCATAGATAGTAAAAGAAAGCAGCAAGTAGCCTAGGCTACAATTTCTGTAGTTGCTGCGTCCATTCATTGTTATTCTCTCTCTTGCTCAAACAAAAGTTGTGCGTGCATTAAGTTGATGATAACGTGTTTACAAACTCTACTTTACATAAAATATTGTGAATAGCCTACCATCATGCAGTTAATGGGATACTGTGCAGAGTTGGAAAGTTATGTCAACTTGGAAACTGTTTCTCGTTGTTGAGTTGCCTGATGGTAAGGTACAGCCATAGCTTACACCTGCAGGAGCGCTTGCTTGGGCGTCTGTGTTGCTCAATGCACTTTGCTCCTCTCATCTATACGATGCAGTTCCCATTTCTCCAAACCATACATAATTACAAGGAAAAATATTGCTACACAAATATTGCTACACCACATCAGTGTGGTGTCCGATGTGAAAAAATAGGTATAAATCTAGCGTACAAATTTCCACAAAGCATGGATGTGTTGATGACATAAATTAGGAAATATGAGGACTTAATGAGACGTGATGTTGAACTGCATGCCGATGCCCTTTAACCCAAATGCCCCAGCAGCAGCACGGGAGAGGAGAGCTTATCTGACAGAAGATCTGCATTGTCTATAGTGAGGTAATGTTAGATTACATAGCAAAAATATCACCATGCATTCATAACCTTGTGATTCAGTGAGAGTGATCCCCAAACATTGGAAAGTGACATTTCTGTATTACATTTTGTCAAGAGGAAAAATCAATAGCAAACTAATCCTGACTATAGCACTGTGAACCGTTCCTGGCTGCGCCTGGCAAATCCGCCATCATAATAGCAATCCGCAATGGAACGAGCGTGCCTGTTGTTAAAGGGAATGTGAGATGACGCTCTGATTGGTTTATTGCATGTGACGCCCAAACCACACCCATGAGTAATGTAGCTACTACAGACCACCCCATTTTAGATTTGCGTCAGGCACAATAGTCGTTATCCCGCCGGTAAAATGGCATCAGCGCCCAAGATCCGCCCACAAAGCAACTTGCGCAAAGTCAATTGCGCTGGAGTGGAAGATAGAGCCATATTTGTTTTTGTTAACAAGACGAGATGGGACTGAAATGTTACCTTGTGGAGTGTGGACATTGGAAATGTAGGCTATCTAGATGTCATGTAGGACTTGACCAGTGTTTTCCACTGTTCATTTTAGTTTTGGTAGCTGCTTAGACAAATCACGTCTCTTGCCTTAAAGGTTGTATCAGCGATTTCAGGCCCAAAAAAGGCCCAAACATAAATGATCACATTCATCTAACTTTTCCTAACAATCCACTAGATGTCTGCCCCATAAGCAGGCCGTCAAAAACCGTGTCTCTGTAGGCACCCTAGGTGATCTGTACATAAAAAAAATTGCTACCAACAAGGGTTGGCAACCCACTCAAAAGCAAAATAAAGTGTTTCAACCAATAACCGACGAGATGCGCGTTTAGGAGAGTTTTAATTGCACGGGAGGGAGGGAGGGGGAGGGAGTAGCGAACTAGCTCTCTGTTTTGTTGATCAACAGAAGTGACATATACTGCTTTCGCTGATAGAACCTTTAAATGGCCAACGGCCAAATTCACACTCCATCTCTGTTGATTTACTTGCGCAGAGTACTCTTCATACAGATATCACATCATAGCACCCAAAATCTTTCCAGTGATATCAGCGTCTAAATGGTGTTGTAAACGATAAAGCGAGAAATGTGTCCCCACCAAAGTTAAGACCAATCAAGCAATGCAGGCCCACTCAAGCTCTGGAAGCTCATCCTGTTAAAAGTTGATATACCTATTGTTTTGGAAATGTTTTTGAAGATAAAAAAACCTCATAAGTGGCCCTTTAAAAACAGAATATTTGCATTTTTCCTCTATTCAAAAAATAGTACAAAAAATACACTTGCTTACTTCACTTCAATGTAAAATATGCGAAATACTCTATCACTCAGAGGAATCTTTGGCTGATTGGCAGAGATGTAATTTATTCACTCGATGGTATAGCTCAAACACTGAAAAGCAATGGCAAGATGCCACAGGTGGCACCATTACATTACATTACATTACATTACATTTGGCTGATACTTTTTAACTCCAAAGCATCAATGTCGAGATGACACACACAGGTGGCACTGATCAGAAACAAGCATAAATCAGAGTGACTCCGACTCAGATCACTGCCTAATGTATCACACAGGCATTTCATTAACAGGATTTATACTGGCATTACCCAAATTAAGTGAGATTTACTCCATTTACTGAGAAGCAAGATTCCAAATAATCCGTCCACAATCAATCCGCAAGTATTCAGTCAAAAGACTGAATGTATGGGTCAAAGGATGTTGTAATGAGATGAAGCATCTTCTAGTTAGTTATTATGTCTTGTTCCTATCTGACAGATAGGATTTCTCTGCGGAGGCTTCTGGGGGCTTTCCTCCATCGTACTAGTTTAGCGCTGCTAGAGGCCCTCACTGGCAAGCCTGATTTAGTTCATTAAGAGCTAAATGATTCATTCAATTAGACATGACAGGGCTGGACTTAACGGTAACGGAAAACAGAAACACCTGCAATGTTGCTGGCACCTGAGAAGTAGAGTTAACACCAGAAAAGTCAGCAGGAGGCCAGCACAGCTTTAGTGAGGCCAGCTCAGCATGGCCCCCTGTCTAACGCCTGAGCAGGAAATTCTACTTACAAAGATTATTAGATATAGCATTAGATGATTAAATGATGAAGACACTTCTCCAAAGAATGAGATTGAGCCGTGGCCCACTGGTTAGCACTCTGGACTTGTAACCGGAGGTTTGGCGGTTCGAGCCCCGACCAGTGGGCTGCTGCTGAAGTGCCCTTGAGCAAGGCACCTAACCCCTCACTGCTCCCCGAGCGCCGCCGTTGAAGCAGGCAGCTCACTGCGCCGGGATTAGTGTGTGCTTCACCTCACTGTGTGCTGTTTGTGTTTCACTAATTCACCGATTGGGTTAAATGCAGAGACCAAATTTCCCTCACGGGATCAAAAAAGTATTTATACTTATTACCTTTCATTTGGATGATTTGCATGTAGTTACATCATTAAGCAGTTTTTTTTATCTTGGAAGCATCTTCCTCAATCAGGGCTTCAGATTAACTTTTTACATGGCTGCACAGGTGCCCTTAACTTTCTCTTTAGGTGCACCAGCACCTCATTATGGTGCACCCAACATGTTCACAGTGCCGCAATAATAGGGTCGGGTCAGGGCCAGAACAGACCAGAGGTAGAGTAGGGATGGAGCAGAGCAGGGGTAGAGTAGGGATGGAGCAGAGCAGAGCAGGGGTAGAGTAGGGATGGAGCAGAGCAGAGCAGGGGTAGAGTAGGGATGGAGCAGAGCAGAGGTAGAGTAGGGATGGAGCAGAGCAGAGCAGGGGTAGAGTAGGGATGGAGCAGAGCAGAGGTAGAGTAGGGATGGAGCAGAGCAGAGCAGGGGTAGAGTAGGGATGGAGCAGAGCAGAGGTAGAGTAGGGATGGAGCAGAGCAGAGCAGGGGTAGAGTAGGGATGGAGCAGAGCAGAGCAGGAGTAGAGTAGGGATGGAGCAGAGCAGAGCAGGGGTAGAGTAGGGATGGAGCAGAGCAGAGCAGGAGTAGAGTAGGGATGGAGCAGAGCAGAGCAGGGGTAGAGTAGGGATGGAGCAGAGCAGAGCAGGAGTAGAGTAGGGATGGAGCAGAGCAGGGGTAGAGTTGCTGGTATTCAGAGAACAAAGAACAATGCACTGTAACATCCACCAATAGGTTTACTTTGGGATCTTGATGAAGATTTAATCCATAGCTTTGGTTACATCCAAGGCTATGTTAAAGGCTATGTTAGCTCGTTAGCGGCAACGTTAGCTATCTACAAGTCTCCTCCAAGTGACAAGCATAGTATTTTCAATGCTGGCTTACATTAGAACAATAAACATCCTTGACTATCTTATTTACATTGAGTTGATTGTGTGGCTTAATCCACAGATGTGGTGGAGCCCTGTTTCCTTATGGTTTGTGTACAAAGAGAAACCCTTTGCCTAAAATTTTAAGCATAATTACAGATGAGCATAATCAAGATTGAAAGTTATTATTCTGTGTATCGGTGTTGCGTTAATCCCATACAGTACATGTCGCTTGGCCGTCCTTTTCAACTCACATCTCTATAAAATCCCATAAAATCGGACGAAAATCACGGCTTCCAATGCATTTCAATGAAGTTGTCGGAGTATGTAGGCCTGTACGGAGCTGCTGGACAGCCATTGGCTCATCTGCGTTCAACGGGCGGGACTTAGCGAAGGGTCAATTGGAAGTGAAGCATCCCCAGGCCAATTCTCTTTTGAGAGTTGGTCTAGTGATAGCCAGGCTAGGGGGTCTGGACATGTGGACATGTCATAGATAGATAGATAGATAGATAGATAGATAGATAGATAGATAGATAGATAGATAGATCGATAGACAGATAGATAGATAGACAGACAGACAGACAGATACATACATACATACATACATACTTTATTGATCCCCAAGGGGAAAATGTCATGGTCGTAGTCTCCTGCACAAAATCACAGATTTCAAGTGGGCCTCATGGAATGGATTGTTGTGGAATCAGCTGTCCTCGGTTACAGAGAGAGAACTCTGCTTTTCCTCCACTCTCGTAGAATGCTATATATTCTTCATTCTAACAGAGTTAGACAGAGATGAACAAAGGCAGATTTTTGGTAGCGCATGCAATCAAATTGGTTGCACTCTCTCCCTGTGATCTCCTCAATCAAGGTTTTAATTTTGTGCATCAGGAGTGTTTGCAAACATATGCAAACAGGATTGATCGAATAAATATTTAACCAGAATAATGTGTGCATGCATTAATATATGAGATGGCATGAATACTCATGAACAATATGCAAAAATATGGTGTTGCATTTTATTCAAATTGACATTTGTGTGACAATACATTCAAAATATCACGGAAGAATGAAAGCTTTTTGTAATTATTTTATATTCATGTATTGTGTCTAAAGTCTGTTTATGCAGTCTGACAATTATGTTCTTTAAATCCAACTGTCAAAACTGACTGATCTGTAGCAACCTGATTTTTGTTTTGCCATTTAGTACTAAATTTATATTTGTAAGTGTCAAGGATTTTAGAAAGTTTGTCATTTGACATTTTGACATTTGACATTTTTTACTTTTCAAGGACTGCCTTAGACGTGTGCTCTAGGAAGTGTAAGTACAATTAGCCTTGGCCATGAGTGAAAAGCCATAATGTCTTTCGATGTCCAAGCCTTCCATTATCTCCTACAATGATTTCACAAGAGTCAAATTCAAAGAAAGACACATTGACTGTAGAGAGGACAGTCTTTATTGTACAGTGCTGGCCCACGGTATGCTATAATTGTATCCAAGAAATAGAAGCAGGGCTCTCTAGTTTAATTTTCCTTTTCAGTAGGTAGCATGGCTTTGAATGTGAAGAATCCTGATGCACAGGTTTTTATAAGCAACGCTGGATTGCGAGTGCAGTCTGCTGGCACTGTGGTGGGGATGGGGCATGTACCGTGGCAGGTGAGGTGGTGCTGATGGTGTGTGTGTGTGTGTGCAGTATCAGATGGGGTGGTGCTGATGGTGTGTGTGTGTGCAGTATCAGGTGGGGTGGTGCTGATGGTGTGTGTGTGTGTGTGTGCAATATCAGGTGGGGTGGTGTTGATGGTGAGTGGGTGTGTGTGTGTGTGCAGTATCAGGTGGGGTGGTGTTGATGGTGTGTGTGTGTGTGCAGTATCAGGTGGGGTGGTGCTGATGGTGTGTGTGTGTGTGCAGTATCAGGTGGGGTGGTGCTGATGGTGTGTGTGTGTGCAGTATCAGGTGGGGTGGTGCTGATGGTGTGTGTGTGTGTGTGTGCAGTATCAGGTGGGGTGGTGTTGATGGTGTGTGTGTGTGTGTGCAGTATCAGGTGGGGTGGTGTTGATGGTGAGTGGGTGTGTGTGTGTGTGCAGTATCAGGTGGGGTGGTGTTGATGGTGTGTGTGTGTGTGCAGTATCAGGTGGGGTGGTGCTGATGGTGTGTGTGTGTGTGCAGTATCAGGTGGGGTGGTGCTGATGGTGTGTGTGTGTGCAGTATCAGGTGGGGTGGTGCTGATGGTGTGTGTGTGTGTGTGTGCAGTATCAGGTGGGGTGGTGTTGATGGTGTGTGTGTGTGTGTGCAGTATCAGGTGGGGTGGTGCTGATGGTGTGTGTGTGTGCAGTATCAGGTGGGGTGGTGCTGATGGTGTGTGTGTGTGTGTGCAATATCAGGTGGGGTGGTGTTGATGGTGAGTGTGTGTGTGTGTGTGTGTGCAGTATCAGGTGGGGTGGTGTTGATGGTGTGTGTGTGTGTGCAGTATCAGGTGGGGTGGTGTTGATGGTGAGTGTGTGTGTGTGCAGTATCAGGTGAGGTGGTGCTGATGGTGTGTGTGTGTGTGTGCAGTATCAGGTGGGGTGGTGTTGATGGTGAGTGTGTGTGTGTGTGTGCAGTATCAGGTGGGGTGGTGTTGATGGTGAGTGTGTGTGTGCAGTATCAGGTGGGGTGGTGTTGATGGTGAGTGTGTGTGTGTGTGTGTGTGTGTGTGTGTGTGTGTGCGCAGTGGCTGGTGAGGTGGGGCTGATAGTGGGAGGGTGTGTGTGCAGTATCAGGTGAGATGGTGCTGATGGTGTGTGTGTGTGTGTGTGTGTGTATGTGCGCAGTGGCTGGTAAGGTGGTGCTGATGGTGGGAGGGTGTGTGTGCAGTGGTAGATGAGGTGGTGCTGATGGTGTGTGTGTGTGTGTGTGTGTGTGTGTGTGTGTGTGTGTGTGCAGTATCAGGTGAGGTGGTGCTGATGGTGTGTGTGTGTGAGGTGGTGGTGATGTTGGGTGGGGGAGTGTGCAGTGGCCGGGGAGGCTGCATAGCTGACAACTTGGCCTCTCTGCCAAGGCTCTGCTGCTGCCCTTACCTCTGATATCCGTTTTGACATTACTACACTACAACTACATTCTGAAGATTGTTATGCTCATTTTATTGGGCCGATATGTTGCATTTTTATATTTTTATTTTTCACATTAGGGAGCTGACTGACATATTCACTTCAAGACAAAGATTTTAGTACAGTCAAATCAGATGTCATTAGTACATGCTACAAATCAGTAATGAAACAATCTAGTTCACATTGGCATAAAAAAGACCTATATATGCAGACATGATGAATCAGGCCCAATAATAGATTTGACTCTGATCCCAACAAACATGGCTGCCAGCCTAGCCCTCGCTCAGTGGTGCAGGTGGACACAGTCTGTTGGACATACTGGTGCGCGGTGGGGAGTGAGGGCATCCCAGGCCTTGGTGGTTCTCCAGCAGGACAGTCAGCGGGAGTAGACCCCAGTGGCTGGGGAAACCGGCCAGGCAGCAGGGCCTCATCCATTACCATGTTCCCTTATGTAACCTGCCTCCAGGCCCTTCCAGTTGTCCTCTGAGAGAGGGAGGGAAGGAGGAAGAGAGAGAACATTTTTTGATTCTCATAACCCAGAATCCACCCCTGTCTGTGGTGGGCGGGGGGTGAGGTCATGAGGGAGCCTGGGGGTGTCTGGGAAGGCTGGGGTCAGCCAGGTGAAAGCCCCTCCGCAGGGCCTTGGCTGGCTGGGTAGTGTGAGAGAGGTTTCTGAGATGGACGAGAGTGTTGTTCGGAGTTCTCCTCTGTCCCTTCAGCCCTTTTAAATCCTGCATACTTATTCTGGTCTCTTCCTATTTCCTGTTTGTTTGTAACACGCTTACTACCTTTTTATCTCTCTCTCTCTGTGCTCTCTCTCTCTCCTCTCTCTCTCTCTCTCTCTCACACACACACACACACACATACACACACTGTCTCACACTCTCACTCTCTCACATAAGAAAAAATTAGGTCACACATCCTCCATTTTATCTGCTCTGGGCAGAGTAGTGATAATAGATTTGGTTTCAAATTGGATCTCCTACTGGTCAGGTCTAGTTTGTCCCCATTCAGAGCTAGCCTGTAGGTGAGGAGTTAGACAGGTCCAGTTTGATATTGTCCCCATTCAGAGCTAGCCTGTAGGTGAGGAGTTAGACAGGTCCAGTTTGATATTGTCCCCATTCAGAGCTAGCCTGTAGGTGAGGAGTTAGACAGGTCCAGTTTGATATTGTCCCCATTCAGAGCTAGCCTGTAGGTGAGGAGTTAGACAGGTCCAGTTTGATATTGTCCCCATTCAGAGCTAGCCTGTAGGTGAGGAGATGGACAGAGAGGTGGGGAGGAAGGGAGAGAAACTGTGTGTGTGAGAGAGCGAAGAACAAAGATCTCCGCCCCATGTCCTCATGTGCCTCTTGCCCTGAAGAAAAGATCTCCCTACTGCTATCCCACGAGTACACATTCAATCTTTCAATTCAACTCAGCTTTATTGGCGCAACAAATATTTTTTCCATTGCCAAGAGACACAAGCTCAGCGCCAACATAAAAAACATGCTGTATGTATTCAACATGACAAACATACTGTATATGTATCCAACATGAAAAACATACTGTATATGTATCCAATATGAAAAACATACAGTATATGTATCCAACATGAAAAAACATACAGTATATGTATCCAACATGAATAGACTACACAGCAGCACACTCAGTATGTCCACACATACCATTGAAAAGCCAGTAAACATACACACAGTAAACACAAATACAGTAAACACACACGTGCACACACACACACAAACACGCACACAAATACGCTCACACACACACACACACACACACACACACACACACACACACACACACACAAACACACAAACACACTCATACAGAAAGCACACACACAAGTACAGTCATAAAAGAAAGTAACATACTGTACACATACAAACACACTTCTACAGAAACAGACACATACAGGCTTACCTCCATTCTCACCCCTCCAGGTTGCCATAATATTCTCAGCCCCTGTCCATGTTGTTATCACAGTTACAAAACAGTTGGTAGCTCTCTGTCTCTCTCTCTCTCTCTCTCTCTCTCTCTCTCTCTCTAAATATATATATCGTCACTCACACTCTCTCATTCACTGATTCTCTGTCTTTCTCTCTCACACATTTGTTCGTGATTACAATTACCATTAATCTCCAACCAGGAGAGGCCTGAGAGAGTGACCGAGCAGGAGTGTGCCCCATCGCATTCTGATTTTCAGCCCCTCTCCTCTGTCCACCCACGGGTCATTTGCTATTTGTCCCTTATGTTCCCCCGCCAAATGATGTTTTATTCGAATAATGCGTCCACTGGGACAGGACAATGACGGTGTCTCTGGACTCCATTGGTCAAACAGAGAGAAAGTCAGACAGATCCGGTTAGGACAAGTAATGACAAGTCTGACTCTCTCTGGGAAAGCTGTGCATGGAGACAAACAGTACAAATCAATAGTTAACAGTTATTGGAAAAAAAACCTTAATCTTAGTGTGGGAAGGATTAGTCTGTAGGAGGTCTTAGTGTGGGAGGGATCAGTATGTCACATATCCACGGTTTTCTTCTGAAAAGATTGAAACGAATATTCTTCAAAACTGCATTCTGTAGACCTCAGTATTATCCATTTGTGTGATATAATTGTTTTGAAAGTTAAAGCTCTTGCTTTTGACCAAACGTTTCAAAGAAAACTGGGTTGCTATGCTGACTGATTCTCTCTTCTGGTGTTGGAACCACAGGTCCCACAGTGGCTTGCAATTCACTACATGTAAATGCTAAAAACGCCCAGGCAAGCATACTCCCTTCAAATGACTGTGTGTGTGTGTGTGTGTGTGTGTGTGTGTGTGTGTGTGTGTGTGTGTGTGTGTGTATGACTGTGGGGTGGAGTTGATACAAGCAGCGCTGAAGACGCACTCACACCCTAACCTTGAGCCGGCCATTACTCTCTGTTCTCTCTTATCCTTCTCTGCCTGTCTTTCCTTCATTCACCACCTCCACTCACTTCACTCTGTCCCTTGTTCCTCCTCATCCTGGTCTTCCCTCCCTCCCTCCCTCCCTCCCTGTCTTTCATTCACCATCTTTTATTCCACATCTCCTCCTTTCCAGTCAGCCTTTCTTTTGATTGACGTCATTCTTTCAGTTCCACCATCTCTTCTCTTCCCCTGTGTCTTTCTTTCTCTCTCCATCCCTCCACCTCCCTCTGTCTTTCCTACTCTGCTGTCCTCTTCCACCTCTCCCTCTCTCTCTCCCTCTCTCCCTCCACCTCCCTCTGTCTTTCCTACTCTGCTGTCCTCTTCCACCTCTCCCTCTCTCCCTCTCTCCCTCTCTCTCTCTCTCTCTCTCTCTCTTCCTCTCTCTCTCTTCCTCTCCCTGTGTCTTGTTAATGTGAGGAAGAGCTTGTCGCTGGCGATTAGAGTGGGGGGGTATACAAATGAGAAGTAGGTGGAGGGGACCTGGCCAAAGTAGACTCCACTGTGCTGTAAGGGCGCTAACAAGAACCCTTACAAAGCAAACAGATTCGTAACCAGCCTCTCACACACACACACACACACGCACACACACGCACACACACACACACACCTTCAGGGACTTTCAGCTTTACCTTTCTTATTGACTTTTCATTTTTGTAAGTGCCGCTCAAATAATGAATTAGTTCTCTCCATATGAAAGAGAGAGGTGTGTGTGTGTGTGTGTGTGTTGGGGGTTGGGGGGTGGGGGGATAGCCGATTTCATTACCGTGGTGACAAAGCAGGTGGAACAAACACAGTGAGAGGGGGCCAAAATGTATTTTTGAAAAGCAATGAAGTCCAAGGTTATGTGAGGACATACGTGACAGTGAAAGCACACACACATACATTCACACACACACACACACACACACACACACACACACACACATTTTTCCAATAACTGTCAACTTCCGTTGACTTTCAAAGGAGTCTGTATCCATGCAGGGGAACACTCACTTTAAAAAGTTCCACTTTATCTTCCCAGTAAAACATGAAAGAATTAAGGAAAGTACAGGAATAAAAGGTCACCGATGCTCGGGTATAATTCAATGTGTCTCCTTAGAAAAACCTTCCAATGAAGCTTTTTGGGTGATTAATAGTTCCTCTTTGTCCTTTAATTCGCTAATAGTTCCCCTTTAATCATTCAAGCTGTTCTTTCGTGATTGTTTATGTGCACCATCCACAATATTCCAAATATCCAGAAATGAAAAGAGAAGCAGAAAAAGTGCTCTAGGTATTAAGCTGCAGTAAGCAGCCCTTTCAACCTTTCCTGCTACTTCCGTTCCGATGTTTCCTGTTCTCTGTGTCGTCCCATGAGTGTGTTTTGCCAGATGAGGCTACCACAAAGCAAAGAGGTAATCTATGTGTTTTTGTCGCCGGGCGGCTCGTAATTGCCTGTGTGAAATGAGGACTTGAGCAGTTCAAGGGGATTTCCAAGGCCTTCATTAGTTGGTCTTCTGAATGGTTTCTCTTTCCAGCACCTTCACAGTGGGCCTTGAGTTGACCACCCCAAGTATGGCATGTGATGTCCACTTTAGTGGTGTTGGGGGGGGGGGGGTCACAGGGATGCATTGTCTCCCTCTGCCAGCATGTCGTCCTTGGTTCCATCCGCATCATTCCCACCTCCCACACACACACACACACACACACACACACACACACACACGTCCTATTGTAAGTGTTGACAGAAGTGGAGGTAGACAGGCAGGACACTTGACTAAATTGCACTTCAGAACTGTGTTTAGCTTCTCCCCTATCATAGATTTCAGTGACAACAATTTGGGAGAGACAGCACAGAAAGGTCATTTTGAGATTTGTTTGTTTGTTTCCACTTATTTGTGTGTATGTGTGTGTGTGTGTGTGTGTGTGTGTGTGTGTGTGTGTGTGTGTTAGCCCATGTGTGGGTGTGCACCTTTGCCTTAGCAGACAACTGTTTTCAGATCAGATGATGTCAGAAGCTTGACTATGCATCTTTTTCCTCCCCTGGAAAAACCCCCCTCTGACAGATGAGCCGGGGGGCTGATTAATGCAGATGATAAAAATGCTCACTTTCATCTCTCTCTTTCACTCGCTCTCTCTCTCTCTCTCTCAGACACACTCACTCCCCCAATTTTATTAATGACTGTTGTGCAGTTTGGGTAAATAATTTATCTTTAGCTAACCATAAATCACTTTATGTATGTGTGTGCTGAGGAGGAGGGGGTGTTTTGTTTTAATGCACCAGATTTCAAGCATAGACAACACCTTTATGCACCACTATTTTGTATACAGAGAAGAGGGGAGAAAAAACTTCCTTTGGTTGACTTTTTTTGGATCACTTTTTTTTTTCTTGGCCATTTTAGCATTTCAAAACTGTAGAAAAAAAAATCAGCATGAGCATTTCTTTATGTTGCATCAGCTCGGCTGTGTTAGCTGAAGTAAATTCAGAGTTCAGAGTCCTCTAGAATCAAAACACCAAGCCTCTGACCAACAGTGAAAATATAACAACAGCATCTCAGTCCAGAATCCTGTTGCTAGCCAAACTGAAAAGTGAGCAAGAGGTTTTGGTAAAAGCAGCATGGCATGTGTGCAGAGGAACAATCAAACAAGTAGAATATCATACGTTTACTTTCTTTTTTACCCCCCCCCCCCCCCCCCTAAAAAAAGTGAAAGAAATATCTTCAGTGCTTTTTTTCAAAATAATTATTACATTCTGAGTGCTTCAGTCTCATATGGCAATAGTGCTGGTG
>NC_055957.1:18092813-18107813 GCF_018492685.1 Alosa sapidissima
TTGAAACTGGCACCTGTAGGTCAGCTGCCAGCTCCAATGTAATTCTTATACATTGTTAGGATAGGGAAAATAAGAGTCTCATGTGTTAGCCTGGGTGTTCCCATGCTGCCTTGCGCGTGATTTGATTCACGCTGCTAAGGCAGCCTGGAGACCATGGAGCAAATTTTCGCCTGAGATAGGGAACCAATCACAGAACAGGGGGGAAAGCAAGACGATGATGAGCTATGCACAGACGCATTTGATAGACATCCGTGGCACCCAATAAACGGATCTGGGCATTTTTTTCAAATATACGAGAAAATGAACGTTTGGTTCCCAGACCACGTCTCATTGAGAAGTGGTGGCGCTAGCCAGGCTACTCATGTGGGCTGACACATTTGATAATCGTTATATTACTCAAACCAATATTTAGGCACTTTAGCTCTGATCTTTAATTCAAAGCCTAGACATTTCAGCATAGTAAGTGGATTACATGCAGAAGATTGCAGTGGAGATTTGTGTAGTTTTCCCTGTTCCAGAGAGAACTTGACCAGTCACGTCGTTAAGTGATGTATAATTCCAGCCTGTTTAACCCAACAGATTACCTTTCATCAAGGAAACATCTATAGGCTCACATTCAAATCGCTTCACCTTTTAACTATCTAATCCCCCCATTGACTTTCAAATGCTCACTAAATCCAGCCCTTACTCGGCACTGCCGAGGCTGAGCATACAATAGACATGCAGCAGGCCTGCCGCTCTGTAAATAATTGTCCTTCAGGCAGAGTCAAGTGGCTCGCCATCCACTGTAACCCCCTCCACACACACACACACACACACACACACACACACACACACACACCCCATCCCAACTCAGGCGGAAGGTCGGCCCAAAGTCGGGGGAGGCGAGCGGAGGGGTCGCGAGTCCGCGGGGCGCGCTTGACCTCAATCTCATTGTGCTGCAGATTGGTGCGCCAGCCCTCGCGTGTTCTGACCACACCCAGGCAATCTCCTCACATAAGGCTCAGCGCCGCTGATGCCACGCACTGACCACGCTGCTCCGCGAGCTATTTTCTGCTCCTCTGTTTACACGGAGCTGAGGTCGGCCCGGCGCTGAGGTCGTCCCTGGCCTTTCTCTGGGGCTCATCGGAGGCAACCGGAGACATTCTGTTTGATTTATGGCTGGGTTGTGTGTTCTGAGAGGTTTTAGTGCCGACGAGCACAACAAACAAACATGTGCGTGGGGCCTACTGCTTCTGCAACATGCAGGATGTGAACAAATCATCTCTTTCATTTAGGATGCATAGACCAACGCTGTGGGTGGTAACCGATAAGGCAATAGTGAGGGAGACTTAGTTTAATAGGTTAAAGAATAAAAACCTACCTGTGTGTGTGTGTGTGTGTTGCAGGCTCTGAGATGGTGGAAGCACAATGCCAGAGGTTTGAGGTGCGCAGCAGTGATGGGGAGAGAGTGCTCTTCTCTGCAGATGAGCAGGAGATCAGCATTGGCACTGAAAAACTCAAAGTGACAGGTAATGTGAATTGAATACACACACACACCCCTCACACACACACACACACACACACACTCACAACTCACATAGTTGCTTAGAGACAGAGGGAGAGACAGAGAGAGAGAGAATGAATAACAAATACAGTCAGAAAATAAAAGCTCCCATGGTTGTTTACCCATCTCTCTCTCTCTTTCTTTCTTTCTTTCTATCTTTCTTTTATTCTTTCTTTCTTTCTCTCTCTCTCTCTATCTCTGATGTTGTTGCACTCATTTAACGAGTGGAAGGCAAGGTCAAGTGGAAACGCTGAGGGGTCAGAGGATGGGTTGGCTGCGCTTCGTGGCTGCCCTGTAATTGGACAGAGTTGCCCATTACAGCTCCTCAGAAAGAGATAGCAGGGGCCCGAGTGAGAGAGGGCTGAAATGGTAAATAGAGGGATGGAAGCGATGGATTCTGTCATTCATCAACCAGGTTCAGAGAGATGGTGGTGGTTGCGGTGTGTACCGTGCGTGTGTGTGTGTGTGTGTGTGTGTGTGTGTGTGTGTGTGTGTGTGTGTGTGTGTGCGTCTGTGTGTGTGCATGTGTGTGTGTGTGCATCTGTGTGTGTGTGTGTGTGTGTGTGTGTGTGAGTGTGTGTGTGCGTGTGCATGCGTGTGTGTGTGTGTGTGTCTGTGTGTGTGTGTGTGTGTGCGTGTGTGTGTCTGTGCGTCTGTGTGTGTGTGTGCGTGTGCATGCGTGTGTGTGTGTGTGTGTGTGTGTGTGTGTGTGTGTGTGTGTGTGTGTGGCAGGGAGGAAGAGAAGGAGCAGCAGTGAAGATGGAGATCAGTGAAGAGAAGCTAATTGTGGCTCGGCCAGAATAAATGAGCATCACTTTGGAGCCATCCATCCTCCCCCCACCCCTCCCCACCCTTCTCCACCCCTCTACTGTTATATCTTTCTCTCACTGTTTTCTGAAATCTGTTTTCTCTCTTTCTCCCTCTCTCTTTTCCTCCGATCAGTTCATTCATCAACACTCCCTCCCTCCCACCCACACTCCTCTTATCCCTTCTGTCCCTCATGTCCATCTCTGTCTCCCCCTCTCCCCCATATCATTCTTTTTTTCATTTTCACCCTGTCCCTTGTCTCCTCTTCTAATTTTGCCCTCCATCCCACCCCCCACCCCCTCTCTGTGCCCGTCATCAGGAGCCCGTGTCTTTGTACTGTAGCTGTCTGACCGTCTGGCCCCAGGAGACGGCTCTCTCTCACAGCCTCTCCCCACATCATTACCCTGGCTTACCTATTCTTAGAGCAGACATTGAGATGTCATTAAAGTGTCTTTAATGAACAAGGTGTTGAGTGAATTGTCTTTGGATGACTTAGCTGGGGGTATTTTTTAAATCTTGTCTAAATTCTTCCTACCTCTGAGCCAAGGCCTTTTCACTGGGCCTCGTTAATATTCAAAGGCCTCGTTAGCAGGCATCAATAAGCGAGGCCAAAAGTTGAGGAAGAATGTATTTGCCTTTTAATATCAATTACAGACCGGGGGAATGCTACATGTTTCACGTGCCTTTGTGCTTTCGTATCAAAAAGCAGAGGTGGCAGATTGTGGCTACAGTAGGTAGCCAAATTATATAATATCCACTTTTTATGTATTAAGGCTGGCATTATTTGTTTTTCTTTCAACATCCTGTTGGGCAGGTAACCACGGAAACAGCGCATTAGCAGCCTGTTTGTGTAGTGATGGATATGAAGGCTGTTTTTCTCAAGTGCTTTGCATTGGAGATTCATTACTGTAAGCCCTCTAATGGAGATGTCCTCTCTGCTCTTCCCCAGGCAATGAGGGAGTGGTGTTCCAGCACTCGGTGGAGACCTCTCACGTCCGAGCAGAGCCCTTCCAGGACCTCAAGTAAGGCTTGTCCATGTGCCCACACATCTTGGTTCATCTGTAAACACAGAGAGAGAGAGAGAGAGAGAGAGAGAGAGAGAGAGAGAGAGAGAGACAGGGAGAGAGACTTTGCTTGGAGAGCTTCACATAAACATGAGATGGCCCAGTGGTTGAAACTGAAACTATCACTTCATGAGATAAGGCCTCACTGACAGTAGGGGGAGGAGGACTGTTTACTAAGGCAAGGGTTTAGGGAATTGGGGATCAGGAGTGATACTTACAGTATGTAATATAAGGTCCTGCGAGAGAGGGACAGAGAGAGAAAGAGAGAAGATAAGGAAGGAGGAGAGAGAAAAGGAGAAGAAAAGAAAATGAAAGCTGGATGAGAGTGTAAAAAAAGATGAAAGACAGAAGAGCAGAATTGTAGCAGATTAAAGCCAGTCTGCACACAAGGCAGGAAGGGGCGTGAGATTCAATCAGCCACTCGGGCTTTACAGGAGCTACAGAGGCGCTGTGTCCTCCTGGTTCGATAGTCAGGCTTTGACTCTGTGGTTTAGAGCTGCTTAACCCTTAAAGGAGTACCGTCACACCGGTGTGACGGGGAATGTTGGGAAATTAACATTCTAAAGAATATCTGGGTTCATTGAATTCAACATAGAATTTTAGAACCTTCAATTGTTGCGGAACTTAGAATGTTCAAAAACCTACACCTTTAAGGGTTAATACAAATATTCATGGAGAACTAAAGGACAAACGGTCCCTGTGTTAAATATGCAGGCTGCTGCCTCTGTCCATGGCCTGTTGTCCCCTGTCATGTCCACCTCCGTATACTGCCTTTAAAGGTCAAAGACTCCTCCCACACTCTCCATCAGTGTCTCTGGCACCAGCAGGAGCCAATCCACCAGATTGAACACACGCACCCACACACCTACTGTACACACACACACACACACACACACACACAACTACACACACACGAACACACACAAATACACACACCGACAAACATATCTACACACCAACACAACTACACACACTGACAAACATATCTATTGTACACACACACACACACACACACACACAGACACACACAGAGACACACACACACACACACACAGACACACACAGACACACACACACAGACACACACACACACACACACACACACACACACAGACACAGACACACACACACACACACTGAATGAAATGAAATGATTTGGTTGAAAGTTGCCATAATCTGTACTTCAGCTCCTTCCTCTGCCTCTTTTTGACCACTTAGTTTGCTTTGAGTAAATTGTGTAATGATTCATGATTATGATCGAGGCACATTCTGACATTTTTATCACTGAGACAAGACTACTTTTCATTCCCGAGACACTTGCACTAAGTAATTTAGTGTGCATGGATATGATTACCTTCATTTATACATGTGTAGCCTGACATCCTCCACCAGGATTGCAATTAGCAGATAGGTCTTTAATTAATCTGAAATACTCCTATCAACATTGTGTTTAATTAAATGTTCTAGTGAAATGGGTTTTAGGGATGCATTGTAGAGTCATTCTTCATTGCTCTTGTCACTGTTAGGGGAGGCTTAGTTGCCATTTTATAATGAGGAGAGGATGGCTCAAAAAAACCTTACTGAAGATCTTTATGCAGACATTGTGCAAATGTAGGCTATTTGTCGAATGGATTACTGTAATATTTCTTGCCCACCTTGGGTTGAGAAATTAAATAATTGTTATGTACAAACATGATCTGTTTTAGTGTACGGTGTTCATTTTAGGACATCCTCAGACAGGTGTCAGACTCAGAAAAACATCTGTCATCTTCAGACAAAACTGCCTCAGCGTCAGAAAAGCCTCTGTCATCCTCAGATAAAACTGCTTCAAACCAAACGGCCTCAGAAAAACATCTCAAAGAAGTCAGTCTCAGAAAAAACGCTGTCAGAAAGCTTAATACACACTGACGAAGGCCATCAGGCCGAAACGTTTGTCAATTAACCCCTGTGCTAAAATGGATTAAAAGCAAGAAAAGATTTTTGGAGTGCGACCATTTGTTATTTTTTATGATTACATTTCAAGTACCTGTCTATCTTTATGTCTGTCTATTATTGTTGTGCATTGACAATGACAACTGCTAACGTTTTATAATGGTATTATATGGTATTACATCATGGTATAGCACATTTGTCTTTATGGGGGTTTGGGAATAATGATGTGATGATGATAACTTTTCATCTGAGACTTTTTCGTCTGACTCTGTTTTTTCTGACAGCGTTTTTTCTGAGGCTAATTTTCTGAGACCTGACTCCACTTTTTCTGACAGCGTTTTTTCTGAGACTGACTCCTTTGAGATGTTTTTCTGAGGCCTTTTGGTTTGAAGCAGTTTTATCTGAGGATGACAGAGGTTTTTCTGAAGCTGAGGCAGTTTTGTCTGAAGATGACAGATGTTTTTCTGAGTCTGACACCTGAGTCTGGTTTTTCTGACGCTGAGGCAGTTTGGTCTGAAGATGACAGAGGTTTTTCTGACACTGAGGCAGTTTTGTCTGAAGATGACAGAGGTTTTTCTGATGCTGAGGCAGTTTTGTCTGAAGATGACAGATGTTTTTCTGAGTCTGACACCTGAGTCTGAGGATGTCCTAAAATGAACACCGTATTAGTGTTCCCTAGTTCATATCAGGCAATGCAGTCACCATTTTATGATGATTGCAGTGTATAAGTAATTTGTTATAATTTCCACTCTCCATAGTGCGTCTGCATATTGCCTCTCTCCTTTCTCTCTCTCTCTCTCACTCTCTCTCTCTCTCTCCACTCGTACCCTCTCTAATGGTCCATCTCCATCTCGCTATGTGCATTTGGCCTCCTTGACTGCTGGGCTCTTGCCGGCCCCTAGCGTGGGTTAATTCACCATTTCTTAGTCCTCACATAGTCAAGACTTCAGTCTTCTTCATTTCACCGTCTCCATTCAACAGAGCCTTCACTGGTTTTAGATAAAACACTCAATTGATTTGAACTCCACTCAGTGACATTGGGCGTTGTGGTAGAAAAGCAGGTACTGCCCACCTCGTCTGCTTTTGTCCATCTTATACCCACCTCTGCCCCCCCACCACTCCCATCCCACCGCTCTCTCTCTCTCCTACTTCCTCTCACTCCATAAGTACCAAATTATGCAGTTAAAGTAAATGGAACATGTAATGACTTGACAGAGTCTATTAAGGACTAATGACATATGCTGGGGTTTTACAGTGAGAGAGTTAAATCTGTTGAAACACAAATTAAAGTGGTTGCACAGGGAGGAGGGATGGATGCAGCAGCCTGACAACCTGAAACAAGTTTGAAGTTTTTTCTAGTGGTTTCTTTGTTAGTTTGGATGGTATTTCTTTCTTTGTTGAAGTTCACCTTGTTTCAAAACTTTTTTTTTTTGGAACTCAGCGATCACTTATACGCAGGTCACAGAGGCCCTCGACATCAGCCTTCATCCGTCACTCTTAAATTTCAAGACCTTGAGAGATTTTCTTGCTTCCTTTTTCTGTGATCCTTCAGAAATTCATTTGCCGATAAATTACTGCACTGCCATCCACTTAGATAGCCTTCATATTTCAACCCCACTCATAAATAATGGTGGGAAAAAAATTAAGTGGAGTGAATTGAATTGAATCCTTCTCAGTGGTTTATGAGTTGTATTTATATATTTATTTTAATGTAAGATTACCTCACTCGAAAGACATTAGGTGCCTTTTCTACTATGAAATGGTTATTTAATGTTTTTTGGCTGTTCAGAAGAACTTCAAATGCAAACTTGTTGCCATGGTTATTAAATCTGCAAGATGGCACTCTCTTAGGACAAATGGATTACTTTTTTGTACTCAGGATATTCTGTTATGGAATGTGGGATATTCGGGAGATGCCAGGCATTTGCAGTGTTCTACCCGTCATTCTGCAGATCAGTTTTTTTCCCCCTCCTCGTTTGTGTCTTTCTTTTTAACGTTTCATTTGTTTAGCTCTGTCTCCAGCTCCCTTGGTGAGTCAAGGTTTGAACTTGCCTCAGGCGGGCCTTTATTATTTATAACCTGGCTTTTAGACAATGAAATATTGGCTCTGATTGGAAAGAGTTTTTGTGAGTCATGCTTTTGCCTCTCTCTCTCTCTCTCTCTCACTCAGTCTTTCTTTATCCTTATCCATCCACGGGTATTTTGTTAAGGTGAGCTCAGCTAGTGACATTATTAGCTGGAGGCTCTAGACCAGTCAGGGCTGCTAATACAAGCGTGATTGCGTTGTTGTAGCTGTCTTCTCCCTACCCATCCCCCCTCATTGTTTTCTGACCAAGAGGCCGGCCTATAGCCACTTTAATAGCTTCTTGTCTTTAGACTTCGAAAGGAGGAAGGACTGTGTGTGATGTGTAGGTGAGCGGTGTCTGTGTGTAGGTGTGTGTGCGTGTGTGTAGGTGTGTGGTATGTGTGTGTGTGTGTAGGTGTGTATGTATTTTTGTGAGTTAAGGGAGAAAGAGAAATGCGTGGAATCTAAAAAGGAGGAAAGAGAACATGGTGTACCATTCCATCAGCCATCAGTTAATTTGGCCTGGTTAAATGGGATGGGAATTGATCTGACCACCCGCTGGGGCCGACACAGGGCCCTCTCCAGTCCAACCTCGAGGAAGAGTCCAGCCCTCGGATGAGAAACTTCCAAAGGGGCCGCGGTGCTGTCGATATTCCCAGCAAAATCAACCACAGCTGAGTACTAGCCAGCGTGAGGGTCAACTCCAACTAGATAAGAACAGTGCAAGAGAGAGAGAGAGAGAGAGCAGGGCAATAAGAACAGTGCAAGACAGAGAGAGAGAGGGGCACTAAGGCATTCATCAAAAGCCCTCTATTGGTTGTTTGTATACAGAGCAACAGAGCTCTTTCTTAGAAGCTACACTAGTGTTACTTAGGTTACATACATAAGCATAGTCTGACAACCCAAACCATTCTATTCCCATATGATGTGTAAGGCTTTGCTGTCTTATAATCATGCAAGAGTGAGTTTATTATAATAATAAGAGAATGTGGGGTAGTAATACCCCCCCCCCCCCCCCCCCCCCCATACGGATCCTCCTCCCGCTGCCCTTCATTGGGGGACCCGAGCCCATCTTTATTCATCCGCTCGCCTGGCCCACTTAATGGGACATTGCACAACGAGGATATTTTCTGCTTTCACTTCATTTTTTATTCATCGTTGATTAGTCAAATTAGTCATGTCGAGGAGACCGTAATCAGGAGAATATGAAGAGAAGGGGGGAAATGAGAGAAAGAAAGAGAGAGAGAGAGAGGGAAGAGGAGGAACGAGAGAGAGAAAGAGTGAGAAGGACGAGCAGAAGAAGAAATTATGGATATTGACCCAATTGCAAATTCAAATAAAAATCAGAGAGCAGAAGGGGGGAAATGGGGCTGCGGGAATAATGCAGCCAGTTGAGAGAAAGGTTAGCCAGAGATCTGTGTATCAGCCTGCGGAGCCGGAACCATGTCCCATTCACAGCTCTCCCCCCAGTCTGAAACAGGTGGGGAAGCAGAAACTGGCCTTTTAAACAGCTCTCCAATGGCTGTGTCTGTGTTGACATCATTATATCACGTCATGCAATTAGTGCTGGTTTCGCATGTCTATGCAATATTTATGAAATTGCATTCACCATTTAGAGATGATGAAGAAGAAGATGGTTATAATAGCATCATACTCCATTTCACTATCAATTACCCAGATGGGTTGCCTAAGAGCATTTGTTTCAACACATTATATCAAGCATCTTGCTTTACTGTGATCATCATTTATTTTGCCTTGTTGTCATAATCCCAAGGCAATGTAAAAAAAAAAAATCCATATGCTGATGCAAACTGGAGCCTGTGTGCTTTTGCATCTGTGAGTGCCTACGTTTGCAAATATGTTTTGGTGCATGTCTTACCCTTCAAATCAAATTAGTCCAATAGCAACTTAGCTCCAAGACGGCCTACAGTGTGTCTGTGTGTGTATATTTGTGTGTGTGCATATGTTTGCAAATATGTTTTAGTGTATGTCTTACCCCTCAAATCAAAAATAGCAAGTTAGCTCCAAGACGGCATACTGTGTGTGTGTGTGTGTGTGTGTGTGTGTGTGTGCGTGTGTGTGTGTGTGTGTGTGTATGTGTTTGTTTGTGTGTGTGTGTGTGTGTGTGTGTGTGTGTGTGTGTGTTTGTTTGTTTGTGTGTGTGTGTGTGTGTGTGTGTGTGTGTTAGCTGGTGTCTGTATTTTTCACAGTACCAGTCTTTCACTCAACATAAAAGTGTAAATAAACCTGTTTTTTTCTTACGTGTTTTTCTATGTACACCTGCGTGTGTGTGTCTGTCTGTGTGCATTTGTGTTGGTCTTGGACATGGGGATGTGCCAATTTCAGATGTTGCCATGCTGGCAGTCTGAGCAGTGAAATAGAAAAGCACATGGACTTGAATACACTGGACGGCTATCAACTCACCCACTGAAAACGGGCCTCCCAAACTACCGCACACCAGAGGCCTGGACTCAATGCTGACAAGCTGCTTCCCCTGGCTTATTTTAGTCTTCCTCCTCTTTCTCCTCCTCCTAATTACGCCACCCTGGCCTGATCTGCCAGAGGCCCCCCATCCCTGGAGCAGGTGGAGACGAGGAAGGGGATGAGGAGGATGAGGAAGGGGGTGAGGAGGAGGAAGAGGAGGAGAGGGTGGTGAGAGACTGGGGCTGAGCTGGAGGATCAGAGAAGGCTTAGTCAGTTGCACACCTGAGTTTGCTCAGAGGAAGAGGAGGAAGAGGAGGAGGAGGCCAGATGTGGCCCAGAGGTCTCAGTGGCATGTGGACACTCTGCTGGCCCTTCTGTTTGCTCATGGATTTGGCCATCTCGGACCTTCGTTTGTTTTAGTTTAGTTTAGTTTTGTAGTTAACATTGACCACTCCATAAAAAGCATTTTTTTTTTTGTAACTTTTCTTCTAAATATTCAATTAAATAAACAAGATACAGTTATTAGATAGATAGATAGATAGATAGATAGATTAATAGATAGATAGATTCTTTTTTCATCCCGAGGGACATTTTAGGTATCCAGTAGCTTATACAACCATAACACAACAAATACACATACACACACATATCTCACATACATAAAAATCACTCACAGAAATGTAAAAATGTAGAGAGCATGTGAAATGATTACATAGGTCTGGTATGGACTGACCATGTGAGTGTGTGCAATGGTGGTAGTGCAAAAGTGAACAGTGCAGGGATTGAACAATGCAATAACTTTGCTTATTATTAAATATTAACTATGACTTTGAAAAGACAAGAATGTAAACATAACAGAATTGCTTAACAAACAAGAAAAAATATACACTTTAAGAACAATAGAAAACAGGGAATAAGATAAGATGTAGATGTTATAACCACAGTCCAAATTGTGTATGAGGTCTAATATAGCCTGTAAAATAGTCAGGTGGACAGCAGACAAAGTGATATGATGGTAGGGGCTGAGAGAGACAGGCTCACGCTGAACAGTACATTTCTCTCAAGTCAAGTCAAGAAAAAACAAAAAACAAAGGCAAAAGTAAAAAAGTAATGAAAGTAATAAAAGACAAGGTAGAATAATTATCAAGGCAGATTCAGATTGGAACTCAGCGCAGTTAGCAGAAAGCATCTGAGAACAGTTTGGTCTAAAGAACATCTGAAAGCATCTGAGAACAGTTTGATCTAGATTTAAAACTGGCTACAGTTGGGGCCTTTTTGATGTCATCCGAAAGTTGGCTCCAGAGCTGAGCCGCATAGCAGCTAAAAGCTGCTTCACCATGTTTAGTTCTAACAGTAGGCTTTACTAACAGGTTTTTCACCTGGGACCTGAGAGGACGAGAAGGTGTGTACTGCTGAAGCATGTATGCATGAGGTATTTAGGTCCTGCTCCATTAAATGCTTTTTTTTGCTGATTTATAAACAAGCAATAGTGCTTTAACCCTTAAAGGAGTACCGTCACACTGGTGTGACAGGAATGTTGAGAAAAGAACGTTCTAAAGAATATCTGGGTTCATTGAATTCAACATAGAATTTTAGAACCTTCAATTGTTGCGGAACTTAGAACGTTCAAAAACCTACACCTTTAAGGGTTAAAGACAATTCTGTGCCTTACTCCTTCCCTTTTGTGTGCCATTGAAGAGTCGGATGGCCCTGGGGACAAAGGACCTCCTCAACCTGTCTGTTGAGCATGACAGTGACAGAAGTCTGCCACTGAATATGCTCCTCTGTTTATTGAGCGTGCTGTGTAGTGGGTAACGGTCATTGGCCATGATCGCCAGCATCCTGCTCATGGTCCGTTGTGAGTGACTAAAGTGACTTATTGTCAGTGACAGCTCAATGGCAAAAATAGAGCCAGCTTTCCTTACCAGCCTGTTCAGTCGTCCAGCGTCCCTCCTCTTAATGCTGCCTCCCCAGCACCCCACAGCATAACCTCCTGTCAGAGTAGCTTAATTAGCGGTAATGTAGTGATGGTTCTGTAGCCTCTTTGACAGCTCAGGAATATCAGAAAATTCTTGAATTTCCCCTGGGAATCAATAAAGTATCTATCTATCTATCTATCTATCTATCTATCTATCTATCAATGCATAGGTATGTTTGTAACCTACGTTTTTACAAGCAAACTTTTAGCATGATCTTCAAATTCATTGTGGTGCTATATGCAAATGAAAGACTAACGTCATAATGTCATTATGTGCAGTAGTTTGGAACACAACAAAAGAGCGTGAAACAAAAGAGAAGTTTTCATATTAGGCTACTACTTTGCTGATAACATTTCAAATAGATGCCAGTCAGGACATTAGCAAGCTTTTTGTGTAGACCAGGGTGTTGATGTTGTTTCATAGCCTTTTGCTTGTGTGTAAATATTCCTAGATTTCAACAACAGGTTGTGATATTGTGATAAGTAACCTACTTGGCATACTGTAAGGGCTCATGCAAGCTGTCAAACAAGTCTACTAGCCTATGTGGTGCACCCATCTGCTTTAAGCTTACATCTTGAAGTGTTTATATTTTGTATAGGATGTGGTGCTATCAAAGCAAGACGTTAGAGATGGTGCATGCCATGCAGTGATGCCTCATATTTAATAATTTAAAAGAAAAACACGGCACACATTAAAGTAGCACTGAAATGATGGCCCAGTCATGGTGGTGGCCAGGGTAGGCCGTCGTAGCCCCTTGCATTGGCCGTGAGGCCCCTTTGAAAATCAGAGGTTTACAGGCCACGGTGGCCTTGGTGCCCCCTTCTTTCAATATTCTGCTTTGCGTCCTACTAATAGCGATTTTTATTTAGCCTGTGGCCTGTCAAAATAATCTTAGCATTCACAGCGCAAATTAATTTAGTCTTTTACGCAGTGGAGAAAGTGACAGCGCAAGAAAGAAAGTGCGTCCAAATTCACCCATTCTCAGTTGAACTATTCGCGAAGTAGCCTATTAATCACACACATCACAAGTATCAAACGAAAGAGCTTTTTCTCAGCTTTTAAACGATGTTAGCCGACAATTGCTGTGTTTGAACGGTTCGCGAGAAAAGTAAATAATATAATTCAATTTAATCATACATTCTACTGAAGGTTTTGCGTCCCATGTTCTCCCTACCCATTCATCTCGGTGGAATACTTTACGAACCCTTCTTTTAACACATGACAAACCATATATCAGAATAAACAGGAGACCTTACCGAACACAAAGGTGTAAAGCAGTCCCCTGTACAGTTAGCCGTTCCAGAGTAATTCAGTTTTGAATTTGCAGTAAAGTTCGACATACATGGATGTCTCCAAATTTGAGCTTTAAGTTTTACAATGTGTTTAAATTGTTCCACATGATTTCATAACGGGCCAAATACAAAATAAATGTTACAAATATCGCCTAGATATAGGTAAATCAGAGGACAGCTGACTAAGAGTTTGTGAAAGTAGCCTTAATGATCACAAAATGCTAAGCATGCATCTAGGCTATTTGAGTTTCTTAAAGCTGAGCTGTGCTTAAATTGTTCAATACATGATTTCATAACAGGCCAAATATAAAATAAATGTTATATATAGCCTAGATATCTGTAAATATTAGATGATCAGATGATTTACAGTTCTATGTAATATGTCATGTTTCATGTTTTTGTAATGTTTCATACAGTGATGCAGGTCTACTGCAGTGAATAGGCTAAATACAACTTTGATCAACTTTGATCATTCACTACTGTATAGTTAACTTTGGCCTTGGTGCCCTGACATGTGGCCTTTGTGCCCCCCACCAAATATGCCCAACTGAAGGCCAAGTGGCCTTGCCCCCAGAATGGTGAAATTCCATGCCTGGTGGTGGCCACTGAGTGACCTGTGGTGGCCACAGCAACCACTGGCCACCCCGTGACTCCGCCTCTGCATGACTGAGCGCTGGAGAGATCTTGACCATCGATTTCTCTCTTTCATTCTCTCTCTCTCTCTTTCTGTCTCTCTCTTTCTCCTACTTTCCCTCCCTCTCTCTTCTTGTTTCCCTCACTTCTCTCTCTCTCTCTCTCTCTCTCTCTCTCTCTCTCTCTCTTTCAAACAGTTTTAATTTAAAAGGCTTTAAAGGGAGGCTGCATGTTTCGCCATCCATCACCAGCATGGACACTCCTCTCCACAGGGGTCCACTGTGTTCTCCTGCCGTACAAGGCCACGCTACACTGAACATCCTTAAGGTTCAGATCACTGGCTTTGAGAAGGGGAAATAAAAGTCAGAGAGGAACTGAGTTGATTCCCTGCCTCGATGGGTACTGCCATGTTCTGGACCAGAAGTGACCACCAGATGTTAACATTATGAGGGAGCAAGCCGATTTGGGTGAAATCAATCCAGTCATTTCTTTTCATTTTTTATTTTGGAATGGCCGATTTTAGGTGTAGTTTGTGTCTTACAGTCGTGGACAAGAGTCAAATTGACCATTGTCCTGTTCAGTCCTTTTCCTCCACACCACTCTTTTCTGCAGTCTTCAGAATCCCATAAATGGCCACAATTTTCCGTCTGCTCTTGTGAGAGTCTGAGACTTCAGATACTCGTTTTTTACTCCCTCAATATCCTCCTCCAATCGCGTCATTTGTGTCTCCCCCGAAATGTCATGTCAGAGTTATAGTCCATTCTTCTGGTTTCACTGTGACAGGTGGCATTTCAGATCTTCAGGTCTCGGCTAGAAACATCCGATTGAGCTGGGAACCCTTGTCTCTGGCGGCTGGATTTCAACCTCATTTACAGTGGCGCTGACAGCGACCGGCACTGCTGACCTTTAAGGGGCAGGAGTCATGAAGTGCCAGTCTCAAATGGCCGTGGGTGCCAGTTTAAGAAGCAGAAGCTCCTTAAGAGAACGATTTTGACATTTGTAGCCCTAATCCAGCGATTGGCTTGCACTGAGTGGCTCACTTGCTGTAATGTCACCATGCAATTTCAAGGTCAGCAACGGATAACCATTAAACACACACACACATACACACACACACACACACACACACACGCACACACACACACACACACACACACACACATACACTGATGCACACACACCCACACATTCTCTCTCTCTCTCTCTGTCTTTCTCTAGCTTAAAGTTCCTTGCTGCTCAGCCTAAACTAGATGCAGGT
>NC_055957.1:18112813-18125313 GCF_018492685.1 Alosa sapidissima
GATTATGCTAGCTGGCATCCGTTACACAAACAAAAGAAAAGAAGACCTGCCAGAGTCATATTCTGGTTTCCGTCACTGCTGGATTTGGCTGTGCTTTTCACATGGGAGATGATGGAGATGAACAGTATGTATCTATCTCTATATGGGAGATGATGGAGATGAACGGTATGCATCTCTATATCTCCAGGATCTCTCTAGTGGGACCTCTCAGCTAGGGCCCCGAGATATTGCACTTGTAAATCCAATATCATTTGCCATCATTCACAGCATGGTTGCTAATACTGTATATCACCAGAGAAAAAAGCGTCCTGATATGATGGCCATGATAGCCATGATGTCCCCTACTAGCCCGGCCCTGTGTCTGTATGTAATTGATCTACATTGGACACTGGGGTGCTCTTCTTCAAATGGCAGCTTTTCATGTCTAATGCTTTGACCGTGGCAGTCGTACAGAAGGGCTTATGAATATACATATCAGAGTATGTGCTGGCCAGAGAAATGCAGCCAGGGCCATGAAGCCACTGCCAGCACACAGTTACGGGATGTCGACTATAACAGAGTCTCACATTGTCAGAAAGGGCCATCTTGTCCTGTATTGAGTGGACTTCAAACGAGAGCGTTGAGCACATGACTGGGTGGAAGTGCTGTTGGTGTCGTGTAAGATGTGTAGGCAGCAAATTGGCTTTTTCTGGTTGAGATCACCATGTTTAATATGTAATGGTTACACTGTACGTTTCATCTGTGTCTAATGAGGGAAGAGGGGAAGTCAGGAGGGTAGGCGAGAGAAAAATAGCCGGAATTGCTTTTTTATTATTTAAGTATTTAAGTAGTGATTTAAATTATAATTCAACATAATGGGGGATTTGCTGATCTAAATCTGGCTGAATATGCAAAAGTGGTGTTTAATTTTTAGTGTCATTTTTAGCGCTGCAAAATTGCTGTCATTAAAGACCATGGAAGTGTACATATTTTGCACACGTATGGTGTTTTCTGTCCATCTTTTTTTTTACTCATCCATTAATATCAGCCAGCCGTAAAACATTTACGAGCTGCAAGATGTTGCCTTCGAATGAGCTGGGAGGGATTCAAAGCAATCCAAGAGAAACATCACTGACAATTTAACACTCAGGGACTCCATTTGAAGGTCATGTTTAGGAAGAGTGGATCTTCTGAGATCTTGCCATTTGTATGCATTTGTTTGTTTGGTTATGAACTCCACACATGCTCTTAATGGAGAAGAGCAGTATAAGTTTGGCATATTTGAGGTACTCTTATCAGACTCGTCTGTCAACACGGGAGCTTTTCAGTTTACAGTAACTAACTGAAATGCCATAAGAAAATGTGAAAGGGATTGTTCTTCTCACTTTGCTGAGACGTTGGTTTGGGTGACATTGGTGGAGTGGCCCATTGTGACGGCTTCGTAGAGGCACTCCCGTGGGAGTTTGGGATTTAGCCGTGCTGCACGCTCTTTTTCCTGGGCGACGTCATCTGGACGAGATTTGCTGAGTCATCGCGCCAAGAAACAGCTCCCCAAATGCTCGGAAGCTAACCTACATTCCAAAATCTGTAGCATAAGCAAAACTAGCCCATGATAGCTGCACTTTTAATATGCCTCACAGAATGCCCTCTTCATCCGAGTGATCACAGGAAAGCAGGCACCTCAGCTGCAGCCTAACATAAAAGTTTTTGTGTAGAACTCTGAAACCTTCTTGGGGTTTTTTGTCTTAGAGTCTACAAAGGTGGGTGCTGTAGATTTCACCTGGGCAAACATTAGCAGACCAGCTTGGCCAAGTTTACACTGAAACTCCAGAAATGAGACTGCCAGAAGGACTGAGTGATTCAAAGACATATAATCCAACACAAAATTAGCAATAGCAATTCCTGCAAAGTCACCCCCGGAAGAGCTGCTTTCATTGTAGTAATTTGCTGGAGTCAATTTGGAAGGATTCAAAGAAATAACACCTACCCACGCACACAGACTGTGTCTTTACTTGTGATTTCAGGGCAAAGTGCAGTGGAACAGGCAGAGACTGAGAGAGTGGAACTGCAGCAAATGAAGATTTTGTGAACTGCCCACACAACACCATCCACATCAAGATTTGTGTTTGAGACTTTTGTACCTTTCCACTCCCTCCCCATCTTCCTCTCCCACACACACCCTGAGCCCAGGCCCCGTGAGCACGCCCAGTCATGTGAAGTTAGCGATGGCCTTGCCTGATTGACATTGATTCTTCACCTCGTTCCAGCATCCCTGCTTCCACAAATTAGCGACGCTGGGTTGAGTTGTCTGCATTCTCTCCGTCTCTCCTCCTCTCCTCCCTGGCTAGCCACTCACTTTAGTGACTTCTCTTTAATTAACTTGTGAAGAGCAGAGCAATAGATCATTGTGTCCTGTCAATCCACCTTCTCTTTCACTCCTCCTTTCTCTCTTTCTACCCTAATATTTCTTCATCCTGGACTTAATGAAGAGACATGTGCAGCGGTTTCACACAGACTTTTGGCCCAGGGTGAGTGGACGACAGTTCCGTGCTGAGCCAAGTGTGACAAAGAGATGCTTCTTGGTTCCTGAGCAGTCATCTCATCGCCTCGTCTTCTCGTCTGGTTCTCTCTCTCTCTCTCTCTCTCTCTCTCTCTCTCTCTCTCTCTCTCTCTCTCTCTCTCTCTCTCTCTCTCTCTCTCTCTCTCTCCGTATCACAAGTCCCGTTCCGGTGTGGTCAGACAGCAGACCGCGGCGTCTGTCTCCCCCTGACCTCCATCTCGCGTCTCTCATCTGCCGGGACGCCGCAACACAATTTACAGCCGGCGCTCATATCAGCGGCGGAACATCTGATTTACCCCCCCCTCTTTTCTTCCATTTGCTCTCTCTCTCTTTTCTTAATTCTCTATTATTCTCTCTTGGGGGAGGAAGACAGGAGGAGAGGACGGGGGCAGGCGAGTGGGTTAGGAGCAAGAGGAGGAGAGAAAATAGATGTTTCTGTCAATTTGGTGGAGAAAATAAAAGGCGTCAGAGAAGAGAAGGCTTAAAGCAAAATCAATGTTGTCAGCAGCTGCCACTTAAAAAGCTACATTAAACTTTCAAAGTTTCTTCTTCATTCCCTCATCCTCCATTTCTGTTTCTTCCCACTCCCACTCTTCCCTCCTGTGGATGGAATTAGAGCCAAACACCGCAAGGCTGACTTAGACATCCCATCACTTCTCAGCTCTCCATTAAAGTAAAAGGGAACGAGAGCTGACAGAACATTCTGGAATTATGCCTCCCTTTCCTCAGACTTACCTCAATGGACCCAACAGGGTGGGGGGGGGGGGGCGTAACTCTTTTCTCTATTTTTGTCATTTTTTTTGTGTACGTAAATGACATTTTTTCCACAACACTTAACAGTCCCAAAGACTATCTTTGTGAAACTCATATGGTTTGGTCTGCTGTATCATTCACTCCTCCCTAAATGGCAACTCTAGCCACTAACAAAAAGAGACCCAGAGACCTTTTCTCTGTCTCATACAAAGCAATTCCACTGCTAAAAGTCCAGACTGAAACCAATTTATCAGTCCCAAGCATAGATATGTAGAATGATCGATGAAGTGCAGCCATTATAGTATTATTTCTTTTAAACATCTCTTGTCAATCCCTATGACAGGCCCTTCCTTAAATGACCATAAATGATATTTATGATTACAACCTTTCTGGCTGGGGAAAGTTTGAGAGATATAGAGAGAGTCACAGAGGGAGAGTGTGCACGAGATAGACTGAGAGAGCGAGCGAAAGAGAGAAAGAGAGAGAACAGGAGAGAGAGAGAGTCCTCTGGCTGGTCATCCCCACTTCATGAGGTAGATAGATACACATGTTTCACGAAAGCTAAAGTGACAAACTGGCGTGGTTCTGAGCAGATTTGGACTAATGCTTCATTTGTTTGCATAAGGCCACATAAGCGAAGCCCTGCAGACCCGTGGGGACCGGAGGCGCTCGCCATGCATCTTAATAAAGCCTTTGGCACGGCCTGGAATACATGTGATTTAGGTGAAATAACCGAGAAAATCCCCCCAACAACACACAACGCCCTCTGGCAGATGAAGACAAATCTATAAGGGGCGACAAACATCAGGCATGGAATGCCGCCACGTTACTTAATCACACGGGTAAATGAGTCTGGCCTGCTCCACAGCGCGCTTTGGCGCGGGGTGAGCCAGCTTCATTTCTCATTAGTCCAAGCAGCTACTCACCTGGCTTGGCCACAGTCACAGCTCAGGTCTCATTAACACGAGGAGGCAAGCAGGACAGTGCAGAAGCACATAAATGAAAGAATGAAAGTTTAAGGATAGATAGACTACATCCAGGCCTCAGAGAGAGAGAGAGAGAGAGAGAGAGATGGCCGAGTCTATTTAAATTCTGTTATTTGATTGTGTCTCTCCCCCTTCCAGAGACTTGGAGAGGACTAAGGCGGAATTGGGGTTTTATTTGTGGGTTCCTAGCAGCGAAGCTGTGAAAGCACCCGTTGTGTTTGTACCTTTTCTTATTATTATTCATCTTCTTAGTTCCGTAATAAGAGTCTATGGCAGCTCATGGAATCGTATGGTAAAAAGTAAAGTAAAGTTTCATGATTGCACCTCAACCTCTCTTATGCTACCAACGGATCAATGATTTTCAAACATGAGGTACCATTGAAATCCTTGGATAAAGCCGAGTTCAACACATCCCGTGATGTCAATTTCTGCCATATTGGATTTTTCGCCATATTGGATTTTTATTGAAAACAAGAAAGTTTTCACGAAATTTGGCATAGGTGATCTTCAGTCCAATCAGTCTAATCAAAACTGGCGGTGAAGATGCCAAACAGGAAGTGAGGTTATATCTCAGCCAATCTTTGGTCAATTGACATGAAACTTGCTGTGAGTACTTGCCTCCTTACCACACATAATGTTTTCATGGAAACAATGTTTTGATAGGCTGCTAGGCCCCCACATTGCTGCGTATACTATATTTATTTATCAACTATATATATTTATTTTTTATTCTTTATTTGACCACAGTGTGCAAATTACATTAGCACCGCAGGGGAAGCTCTGCAAGTATTTTACACCAGATTTTCTCCCATTCCCCAAAACATTCAAACACACACTCACACACTCTCACACTCACACACACACACACACACACACACACACACACAGAGACACTCCCACACTCATGATATTTTGAGTGAAGCTCTTGTGTTGTAAGTCTTTGGGGACTTATGTGAGAAGTATGTTTGGATAGGGAGGAAAAGGCCTCCAGAGACGGTGAGTTCGACAGCCGCTCTTCTGTTGTCACTGAAAACAAGTGCAGGCAGCTGAGTGTGTGATTCTCCGTAGCAGAACATTCTGGAACTGTCAGCAGGTGTGCAGGGGATCACTGGACCTCATCAGTGGGGCTAAATGTGTTTTATTCTCATTTGATTAAGCCCAGTAGCTCATTAACCCAGCCTGCCTTGCTCGGGGCAGTGACATGAATCATTCCAAAACTGATTTCTCTCTCTCTCTCTCTCTCTTTTAGTCACTAACTCCCTTTCTCCTTCCTTCTCTCTCTCTCTCTCTCTCTCTCTCTCTCTCTCTCTCTCTTTCAGTCACTAACTCCCTTTCTCCTTACTTCTCTCTCTCTCTCTCTCTCTATATTGCTCGCTAGCCCCCACTCACTTGCTCTTTCTCTTGACTCACTCACTCGCACACTCTCAGTCAGTCAGTCAGTCAGCGAGTCTTTCCAGGCCTTTTTCTATTTGCATAATTCATTAAAATACACAGTTTTGGACTTCACTTCCATTACGTTGGAATTGCTTTCGGAGCGCGCGCTGTAGACAGGCAGACACATGTTTTGCAGTGATATGATTGGCTCTTGGTTTGATGTTGTTATGGTGGGTGAAACGAGCCACAGAGGGCATATGGGCCTAGTCTATCTGTGTGTGTGTGTGTGTGTGTGTGTGTGTGTGTGTGTGTGTGTGTGTGTGTGTGTGTGTGTGTGTCTCCGACTCTAGAGAGCTTCCTCCCACTCCTCTTCTTCCTCCTTTTGGCCCGGTCCATCCCTCTCTTATTTTTCTCACTGCTTCTCTTTCTTTCTCCTCCACTCCGCCTCCATCTCAAGTTGTGGAGAAGAAACCATCCATGAAAAATGTTTTGACCGCTAGTAATTGCCGATCTGCACTTTCATTCTGAGACTCGGCTACTAGGCAGCGGGCATGTGTGTGTGTGTGTGTATGTGTATGTGTTTGTGTGTGGGTGTGTGTGTGTATGTGTATGTGTGTGTATGTGTGTGTGTGTGAGAGAGAGAGAGAGAGGTAGAGAATGTGTAGCAGTGCATTTGACAGAAACAAATACGTACAGACACTTTCATTTGGGATGTGTGTCAGCCCTAATCCTTTCATAAGCCTCACCAAATGACTTTCGCGCAGGCTACACTCTCAGTATCTTTTCTCTCTTCTATCTCTCTCTTTCTCTCCCGTCATCTCTCTCCCTCTCTCTCTCTCGGTTCCTACTACCAACGGTATGACAGCAGAGCAAGGGGTCATCTTCTCCCCATAGCTCTGAGGCTCGAGTATTCCCGGGACTCGCAGCAGTGACCCAGAGATGTCCGTGTGGTAAACAGGATTGGATTAGGTTTTTCCCAGAGTCGCTGATCCTATTGAGGGAGTTTGACACTGGCACTGCGGAATTCTGCTGGATGCGGCACAATACCTCCAGAGCAGGAAGCTGATGGACTGTAGGGAGGCTCTGAGAGAGAGAGAGAGAGAGAGGAGGGGGAGAGAGAGGGGGGGAGAAAGAGAGAGAGTGAGAGGGGGGGAGAGAGAGGGGGGGGGGAAAGAGAGAGAGGGGGGGGGAGAGAGGAAGAGAGGGAGAAAGAGAGAGAGAGAGAGAAAGAGAGAGGGGGGGAGAAAGAGAGAGAGAGGGGGAGAGAGAGGGAGAAAGAGAGAGAGAGAAAGAGGGGGGGATAGAGAGGGAGAGAGAGAGAGGGAGAGATAGAGAGAAAGGTAGCGCTAAAGGCTGCTTTCATTAGTTATAGGCTAATGGAATTAAGCTGGGCACAGGGAGGATTCTTAATACACACACACATATGGGAACTAGAAACCCATGTGCTGAGGCATGGACCAGTGCTCCAGTGCTGTTGATTAAAGCAGGTTTATTCGGAAGCTGAAATGCTGTGTGACTTGACAGATGAAAGATCAGATAACAGCACTGTGATTATCTGGGTGCAATGGAATAAGACGATCGGCTAAGAGGGAGCGTGGGTAAGAGTGCGCAGGGTGCTCCCATGACTGTCAGGGCCATGTTTGGTTTTTAGAGATATGGCGTGTGAGTGTCTGAGGTGCTGTTACCTACGCTAATTGGTGCCTGTCTGTCGTCGGTCACCCCTCTGCCTGCCTCGCCTCTTTCTTCTGTTCATTCTCTTTATTCAGTTCTTCTGGCAGAATGTTTTGTACGTCACAAAGAACAGAGAAACTGTCACTTATCCAAGAGGCATTACTTTGTCTTCCCTTAACTGGCAGAGACTACAGAGTTTGGAGAAAGTGGCAGATATCAAAGAAAATAAATCATGAAATTAAATAAATAAATCAGAAAGAAAGGCTTTAATGAATTTAAGTTGATGCCCCCCCCCCCCCCCCCCCCCCCCACACACACACAAACACACACACACACTCCCTGCCTTTGTCTGGTCAAAAGCTTGTTTTTCAAATGGCGGCCAAATGGCATCTTTCATTGTCTAGCTGTGTAAGTCTCTGTGTGTGTGTGTGTGTGTGTGTGTGTGTGTGTGTGTGTGTGTGTGTGTGTGTGTGTGTGTGTGTGTGTGTGTGCGTGTGTGTGTGTTCATAGTACTTCAGATAGCTAGAATAGTAGTGCCATATTATGTACCTCTTATTTGACTGTCCTAGACTAAATTAGTCTATGATTTGATTCAAAATAATAGATATATAGATGATACAAATTAGCAGGTAAAAATGAGTCCTGTTTACAGTGCATGTGTTTAAACTTAATCCTGTGGTTGGACAACCATATCCATGACTGGTTGAGGAAATGGCATATATTTATTCAACATTATCTCTCTGAAACTAACACAGCTTATCCTCCTTTTTTATCTTCCATCTCTCCTTTGCTTTCTCTCCTCTTTCTCCTCCTTCTGTTCACTCCTTTCTTTGGGCTCTCCTCCTCCTCTGTCTGCTCTCTTCCCTCTCTCCCCCCTCTGCAGATCTTTTTAAACGCGAACACAATCCGCCTGGGGAACATTCCTCACGGCACGACCGACCCCCTGCTCGCGCCGGGCACCACCTATCCCAAGCAGACTGTGTACGAGGTGTGCGTGTGCCCCAGCGGCAAGCTCTACCTGTCCCCGGCCGAGAGCGCCTCCACCTGCCAGACCACCAACAGTGTGTGCTTATGGAGCTGAGAGAGGCGAGCGGGCCCCTGACCCCCACCGCGCCCCCCCAAACCAACACCGCCCCAACACCAGAAAGGCCTTCCTCCCCGTCTCCGCGCCACTCCCCGGTCCAGCTGCAGCAGGCTGAAGACTCACTCCAGGCCCCCGAGCCCACCATAGTCTCCGACACACTCGTCTGCGTCCAGCACTCGTGTCTCCCATGCCGCTTTGACTGCCATTGTTTGTTCAATGTAGCGATAACCTCCTCACGCTTTCCTTCTGTCTTTACCATGTGTCCTGTTTCTCCATTGTGTCTTATCATCTGGATGCCCGACTTCTTTTATTTCACTTTTTATCTATCTATCTATCTATCTATCTATCTATCTATCTATCTATCTGTCTGTCTGTTTATGCATTTTATTTTCTAACTGTGTCTCTTGCTTATTTTTCTTCTTTTTTTCTTTTTTCTTTTGTTTGTCTGAATCATCTTGTCATTTCCTCTTTCTGCCACAGTTCTTCACTCTCTCCCTCCATTCCGCATTCTTCCGCCCACACACCCCTCTCTTTCCTCCACCAATGAAAATCAGGAATCGCTATAAATAACTCAGCTTGGGAAAAGCTGCATCTTCCGAAGTTAACTGTACATGGAGCAAAAACAGATTTGAAAAAGATATATATATAAATACATATTTGTTTGTTTGCTTTTGGTTGTTGTTTTACATTTTGGGTTTTATTTTTGTATGGAACTCTGACCGAGATGGAGGGATGGATGGATGGGGTGTTTTTTTGTTTTTTTTTGGGGGGGGGGGGGGGTTTGGTGTGGCACCACACTATTCTGGACTCCGGAGCTCTGTGGAGCAGGCCCACGTGCACACACACACTCTCTCTCTCTTACAGACACACACACACACACACACACACACACACACACACATGAAGACAAGCCCTACGGACTTGGTGTGTGTGCATGTTTGTGAGCGTGCAAGGGTGTTTTGTTTAGATTTTTTTCTTAAAGAAGCGATACACAGGTGCCTTTGCTACTGTTGGTAAAGCACATTTAAATCCAACTTCTCCAAGTCATCCACAGTGGACCACTCTTTCTCTATCTCTCTGTTCATCCAGAAAAAAGACTCTCTATAGGTGTTTTAAAAAGACAGAGAAGAGAAAAGGAGATTAACCCGATGTAGACTGGAAGGATAGTATGATTTCTTTTTTTTCTTCTGATGTCTCTCTTTTAAAAAAAAGATGAAATGAAATAAAAACATGAACAAAAGCACAAATTATGCCATGTATATAACAATACCAATAAAAGATAATAAAACAATGACAGTTTTATTTTAAACACTGTACCCGCGGATGCTCTACTGCTCTGTTGCTTCTCCTTACTGTTGTTTCCATGGTAAAGCATATTTTTATGTAATGCCTTGAGGTTTAAAAGTGTTCCTAACCAGTAATTTTTATACACTTCTCACAACATGAATTATCAATTTTCAATGTGTATTAGCAGACAGCTACAACAATATTTACAAACCACCCCCCCCCATGGTTCATTTACATAATTAGTTAACAGGTTTCAATATAGTTCATACAAAGCTGCATCACTGCATGCATTTTGGTATGATTTAACTCCTGCCATGCTCAGATGAAATTTCGATCACCATACAATCTGGCAATGATGACGTCAGCTTGGATTAGCTAATGGATTGGAGCAGCAGTACCAGAACAGTTGTCCCTCCTCTGATGTGCTGTCCACCTGGCGAGGCCGAGGTCACATGTGTAAGATGTGCTCCTCCTTCTCTCCACCTGGATGAACGCCAGCTGCCCTCGTCCACTCACCACTGATCCTGTTCACCCCGCGGAGGGTTCCGGAACCAGGGACGGAGATGTAACCCACCGGCATACTTTTCCCCCTCCAGCTGCTCTCCAGGACCTTCACTTCCACCACTACAGTAGCAACAACCATCTCTGGCCATAGAGTGGTGCTTTACATGACACTGAAGTCCAGGTGATGGAGGACAGTGCGTAGGATTAATGCTTATACACCCCCCTCCACACACACACACACACACACACATACACACTCACCACAAACACACACACGCACTCAGATGTGGATGGTGTCTTGTTTGGATGGGGGCAATCAGTATTTATTGTTGTCCATTCTGTACATAAAAAGGAACACAGTGGAGATTTTAAAAAATGTGAACAAAGATATATTTTCTTACAGATTCTATGCAATGTGTTTGTAAGATTGTTGTACGGTTGCAATATGACATGATTATCAGACTCTGTGTTTTTTCCCTTTATTTCCCTGTTGTATGCAAGCCCTATGTTTTGATTTCTATGCTTTCTAAAATAATCAGAAACCAGAGCCACCTATAACACACTGGATACTATGAACACATACTAAGACCCCGAGGTCTGCTCGCTCTCCAGTAACTAAAGAATCAGATTAACAATAAACATAGCTATCTGTTGGCAATTAAATGTGTTTGTTTGGGAGAAGAAAATGCCTCTGTCATTACTTGATTTGTCTTTGAGCACATATACATAGGGCTTTCAGACATAGGTGTAAGACCGGAGGTTCTGCGAATGTTAAACGGTGGGGCGTATCTGAACAACTTAAAAGGTCATATGAAAGTCCGAACTTAGCCGGTTGTTCTACTGCTCCCCCCCTAGTATTTCCTCCGGACATTATGTAAATGTGCTGTGTCTGAACGAGGCGTAGAACATGCGGTTAAAATTCACACCTAGTGAGAGGGCGTGCTGATGACGTTTCTTTCGTGTGTCTATGTGGTGGGGGCACTTAAATCTGACTTAAAGGAATTATCCGGAGTAAAATGCACTTTAGATCAATTTACGGATGATTGGGAGTACATACGTTGAGTTGACATCCAAATACCTCTTCTACAGTTCCAAACAACATTACACTTACGTGGTAGTGAGTAGAGGGTCCTTAAAGCCAAACCGAAGTATCCCGAGGTCTTTATGTGGTCGGATAGAGAGTCCAGAATGAATTTCATCAAGCCAGTAGGTATAAAAAGGTATAAAAATAGCGTTTTGTAGCGGCAAAATAATATGCCCTTCTCACTTCCACGCTAACGAGCTTTGACTAAAAACGGTAACATCGAACTTTCTCAAAACACATCCGAATGACATGATTTGGATGTCAACTCAACGTATGTCCTCCCAATCATCCGTAAATCGATCTAAAGTGCATTTTACTCCGGATAATTCCTTTAAGGCCATAAATGCCAGTGTCATGATGGAGTGGCAAAGTGCTGTCCAGAAAATCTCCGACCTGGAAAGATGCAGACATCACGGAGCTACTGTCCATGAGGGCAGACAGCATTGTGATAGAACACATGAAGGGAACGGCAAGAGACACGTTGATGTAGCCTACAACCGCATCACATGGCCAAAGGAATTCAAAAGACCAAATCATCATAAGCAGAAGGCGCCGAAACGCCTTTGTTGAAACAATGTCGTTGACGACAATAACAGGAATATTTAATAAATTGTTAGCCAACACGGTCGGTTTTCTGTTCATTGATAGCCTTCTCATGACCTCACTGCTGAGTCTGATATTGTTGAGAATAATATGCCTAGAGAAAATAAAAACGAAGAAAACCCAACATTGTTCCAAGCTCCTTACGTAAAAGCAATAGACACATGGGGAGAGGATGCTTTTGGAAAAATAAACCATGAAAAAACGAACCACTTCACTGTTATGTTAGCATTTTGTTTGTTGTTGTATATGATGGCCTTGAAGTCTTGAGTTAGCCTACTGAATTGGCTGGTACCAAGTTTGTCCATGCTTTCTCCAATGCAAACCAGATTTGGGTTCCATAGCCTTCCAAGTAATTCTGCTACATAACGTTGAAAACAGATAAATGTGTTTATTTGAAGCACACATACAAATACTGTAGGTCAGCTTCAAGTATGCACACTTACTGTACGTGACTACTTCAAGTATTAGCCTATGCACACTAGATTTTTCTTCTTTAGCCTACATAATATAGCATACATTTTGTAAACAGCTGTGACAGCGGCCGCATATACAGTATTCTGCTCATATCTCGCCTCTTGCGAACTCTGCAAGCCCCCCCACCCCCCACCTCACTCA
>NC_055957.1:18127813-18207813 GCF_018492685.1 Alosa sapidissima
TATCAACCTTTGTAAACAAATAATAATAATACATGGCCTACCAAATGTGCAACTATGTATTTGCTGCATTTTTGTATTGCGCTGGAAGGAATACTTTGCAGGAAGTTATATTAGTTATATTAAACAGTAGCCTATATATGAGAGAAAAGACAGGCGAGTGACGCTTGAAAGGTTTGTGTTTTAATTAATGTAATACATCAGCTAGACTCCTCTGAACCACATTTGTATGTCTTCTCCCATTACAAGGCTATTACATTTTGCATTCAGTTCACAAAAGCAAAGCCTTCTGAAACATCCATTGTGTTACAGGTAGTGTCCGTGGAAGTCAAAATCAAGTAGATTTTACCTTTGCGCATTCTGTAACTTAAACATGTTTTGCATTATTTTAAATGAATTTCACACTTCACAAGTGAACATGAACTTTATTTATTTCTCATGGTAATCATTTATATTAATATAATCTTAATAAAACTACTAAGGGAGGACAGAACAAAGGTTGGAGTGGTTTACATACCTTATAGCCTGCAATATATGAATGCATCACAATTATCTACAGTAGTAGATTGTGAAATTTCACAGCAGAGGTGGTATATTGTGCTTTAGGTAGGGGATTTGCCACAGCGGCCAATCAACAACCAATCATATTTACCAACAAACTGGGTCAAAGGATGTATAAAAATCCACATTTTTCCCTATATAAAATCTTTCTACAAATTGTGAAGTCGCGGTGGAAGAAACATTAACGCATTTCACCCCTGTCTATGCAAATAAACTGATGTGGAAACCTGTCAGGCCCTTCTCCATGGAACAACTGCTGCTGAGAACAGGGCAAAGGTGGTGGAGGAGAAGGAGGATTGGAAGGGTGGAGGTGAGAGGAAGAGATGGAGAGAGACAGGGGCTGCTGTGGAGAGGAGAGGAGTGGAGAGGAGAGATGGCGGATGCCAGGGCTTGTGTGCCACCTGCGGTCCCTCAGTGCCAGCGTGTGCAGTAACACCGCTGGCTCCTCATTTCCTCTCGTCACCCCGGTAACCTCACAGCCTGAGCGCCAATAACACCAGCGCAATATGGACCTAGGAAAATAACACCCAGAGAAGAGCAACAGATGAAAGAGAGAAATGTGTGTATGTTGCCTCTGTGTGTGTGTGTGTGTGTGCCACATTAGTCAGCCCCAGTTGCAGAGCCTATGCTCCTAGCTCGCCAGGTGGCAATTTCAAGGAGGGTTAGTCAAACCACCAGCACATTTGTTCAGTGCAGCATTTAGATAAATAGATAGATAGATAGATAGATAGATAGATAGATACTTTATTGATCCCCAAGGGGAAATTCAGGAAATTCAAATTCATTTTCTCAGAAGGAACCAAGAGATGGAACATGAAGAACAGTAGAACCCAGTGTGTGTGTGTGTGTGTGTGTGTCAAAGTTCTGCCTTTCCGCACTGTACAGCACTTCTCAACGTGCATTCTTACCTAGTACAGGACTTTGCAGAGACTCCAGATGGAAAGCTAAACGTTGAATATGCTAGAGTGTTGATGCAATGGTAACCTTATTCGTCGTGACCGATGCTCTCTCAGCAGCATTGGGTTTGTTGGAAAATCAAAGGCTCAGATGTAATTGCGGCTGAGTTGTTCACCCGTAGCCGCGCGGTATAATCTGATGAGCAGCATGTGCAGGTACATGAAATGACAGGCTGTGGAGAAGGGTGAGCACTCCACTAAACTTGGACGACTCCAAAAGGCATGGAGGCAGAGTGGGAATTATAGCTGTATTTTTTTTCTTCTTTTTTTTTCAAGTCAAGTGAAAACACTTAAGATGTCTTGTCAAACTTTCTCAACTTTCCTCTACACACACACACACACAGCAATCTGCAGCTCACCCTGCTTACTGTAATTACCTTCCCATCTGTGATGAAATAGAGGTTTGTCATGATGTTAATCTCTGTTGGTTTGTTATACGAGTCTGGAGGCTCAATGGGCGCAACTTTTATGCTCACTCAGGCAGAGGGCGAGATTAGGTTGGGGACCATGAGGTCAACTAGATATTGACCCATCTATCAAATAATATTTCAATCAGGCCTCTGATAATAGGAGGTAACTGGGAAGCTTGAGCTTCCTGAAGCTTCATACTTACCTGAGGATTGACTAGAGACTCACAGTAAATGTTATTAGTGTACAAAGTGTACCAGAGGTATTTCCAATCCCAAGATGTGCCCAATGCTCACCTGCTCATTTAAATCTGCATCGATCTCCTTCATTGAGGTTCATCTGGTTGTGTGTGTGAAGCTGCCTCAAGTTCCTTTTTTATCATCATTATCATCTTATGGTGATGGCAAGAATTGTTTTTTTTTTATATCTAAACAGTTATTTACCGTCACAATATCAATATGCACTGAGCATTGAGCTTTGCTGAGAGCAACAAAAACAAAAGTCTTTCCTTCTGACGCATTTCACAGAGCATGCATGCCCAGCTGAGAGAGCGCTATCCTCTACGTGAGCTGAAGTGAGCTGCTGCATGCTTCCCCTGTCAGGCTGGGCAGCTGCAGGACCTTGTGGGTCAATTTCAGGAACACACTTCACAGGAGAAAAGTCGAGTAGGCTAATGATAGCCTTGTATACGGAACTTAGATGTAAATCAATCAATACAATACGGGCCGTACATTTTAACAAGTACTTCACTTTGTAAGGCATGTGCATGGGTAGCACATGATCCCTGCACTATCTTCAGTTGCAATAGAATTTATAAGAGAGAGCTATGATCAAGTAGAACATAAATGTGACAGCCAGGTTTGAGAGTGTAACACCATACAATTTTAGAATGCAAGATGATTGCTAAGGTTCAGGCATCAGCAAAAGCTGAGCCAGTTCAAACGCAGCACTATTTGAAAATGTACAGTGATCTTTGATAATACCATCCACTGAGCTGCCTTTCTATGTAATGCTCAGTGAAGCCAGTAGCAGTTGCTGTTACTGTTAAGGAAACCAGATTGAACATTTTGGGATAAGTGTTGATCATAACACAATGTTTAGGACATTTTCTATGAATAGCTTATATTCCTACAGGCTGATGAGAAGGTTGGGCTTGATCTTGCTAATGGCAAGCCCAACACAGTTGCAATGAAAATGCACATGGAGACTGACATATGAATTATGCAGTGGTGGGTTGCATTGGAAAAAAAAATCTATATATATCGACTTGCAAAGTTACCCACTCCTGACTGCATGATGTATTCATTATAAAGAGAACTATGCAGTCACATGAGACAACTCTGAAATTCCATTATGGGTAAATGCCCAGTGCTTCGTTACATGTTTTCATTCAAGCAAAGATCATAAAGGAGTGTGTGTGTGCATGTGTATGTCTGTGTTTGTGTGTGCGTACGCATGCCTGTGTGTGTGTGTGTGTGTGTGTGTGTGTGTGTGTGTGTGTGTGTGTGCGTGCGTGCGTCTGTGTTTGTGTGTGTGTGCATGTGTGAAACAGTAACAGCAGTGCAGGGGTCATTTACTCTGCGTTCATCACTGTCAGTGCTGACGGGCTGAATCAAATATCACAGAAGCCAAACAGCCAGCTGTAAGCTCAGCTTCCTCACACACTGATACAGTATATGTTGTTTATGCTAGCTGTGTGGTCTGTATTATGTGTATGTTTTGTGTGATGCAAACATGCATACATGCATACATAAACGTTGTTACATGTGTGTGTGTGTGCGCACATGCCTGTGTGTGTGTGTGTGTGTGTGTGTGTGTGTGTTTGAATCGCACACAGTCACGCATGTACTTTTTCATATTTGAAATGTGATTGGATTGCTGCAGAAGCTCAAGCTTTGACATTAATGATAAAAGATGGCCACTTTGAGGAAGAAAATTCACTTTAGTGGTTTGCCTTATAAAACCTGTCAAAACCAGTAAAAATACATTTGACAGGGCCAGCATTTTTTTTTTTTTTTTTGGTCCAATGACATTTTGCAGTGGGACATTAATATTCGGTCAAGGATAACATGCTCCACTGGCTGCTTTTAAAAGGTGGGTGAGGAGGAAATTATGCGGACAATAAAAACAATATCCACAGGACTTCTAAGGAGAAACCTCAGGGGAGTTTCCAAAACCGTCCACATCAAAAACAGTCTTGTTTTCCCTTCTCGTGGCCTCCACTGTTAATGTGATGGACAGGTTTTTCTGAAGTACACACAGCCCCGTGTGAAGGCAACTTTGAGTTATGCGCTCTTGTGGTGGTTTGCTGTGCAAGCACTGACCTTATCACGTCCACTGTAAATGAGAGAATAATTCCGCGACATGGAGAGACGACTAACAATGGTGTCAGTTTGAGTAATGAGGCTGGGGAGCCAGTTGAACGTCCTCCACTCTCAACCGTAAGCCCCCTTGCAAAAGTCATCCATTTGAAGCATGTCACTTTTGCATTCATGCTTAATTTTGTCCCGCCGTAAAAACCTTGTGCTCCTGTCATGATGACTGACGCAGGGCACTTCGCGCACAAACGCAACAGCGGTCAGACAATTACACAAAAAGGATGACGTAAGATAACACAACCAGAGCTGGTCAGTAGTTAGCATTTAGGGTGTATTACTGCTTGCCTCTCATGATAACACATCAGTGCATTTCATCGCCTATAGTGCAAACCTCTGCACAACTGCACAGCCATGAACCTGTATCTGTAGCAGAGGTAGCATCAAGCATTAAGTGGACATTTTTCCCACTTGCATTGTTTCCTTTTCAAACCACACCGACAGAGAGAAAGCTCTATCTCCTGGCACTGCTGATGGACGGCAGATCTCCTCATGTCCAATTCTGCGAGCATCCCTCTCTCCTGATGCCAGACATCTGGTCCCTGCGTCTGTTCCAGGACATCTGGGCGTGCAGCAGGCCACACAGCATCCAAGACGCTGTGGTTAGCTTCAGCTGGTCCTCCCTGACCTCCGCTGGCGGTGTGGAGGGCCTAGGCCCCTGGACATGGGTCTGCGCCATCATCCCAGAAATCAGCTGTGACTCTGCATAATATGGACATGGCCTCATGTTTAGTCCTACAGAGTGTTACTGACAAAAGAAATGTTACCTGGGTAGGGACTTACATAAAGTATAACAATAATAATATTTATGTGAGACATGAGCATCTACTTCCCAAAATATAGAAATTAAAGATTGTTCCTTACTGCAATCCTTAGAACACAATATAAATATAAGAAGGGAATGGCTTTCATGGAATGTACAGAGAAACACATACATGTTGGGAACAAACGCTCTATGTGAGTTTGTGTTGAGGATGAAGAATGGCTTTTAAAATATGAAAAGAAAAGAAAAAGAAAAGAAACAAAGACTGGCTAGAAACAGTAACCATGGCACAATACAAGAGCAGGCAAGCTTTTGCTCACTGTGAAATGGCCTCTGTATGGACAGACATGCTTCCGGCAGCCAGGCAAGAACCTGTGAGGGAAGAACACAAATAGAAGGGGTGCCATTGTTTGCTGCATCTTTTTTCCACTTGCTGTGTGTGTGTGTGTGTGATTGCTCATAATCGGTGCTCATACAAACAGATGTCAATAAGCCACCCACAAACGCAGGATACATAATGAACATGGGAGCTTGCCACTTGTATGTATGGTCTATTCCATATCCTGAGTGTGCCATGTTGTCTCTTTATTTATGAATGCATATAGCTAACACTATTATCCAAAACAACTTATAGAGACCCATTTCAGGGACAGTCCTGCTCAGGGGCAGAATGGTGACAGCTGGAAATCAAACCCACAACTCTCTGGCTTCCACTGAAGCCGATTTATTGCCCCACTAAACCGTCACCACACCACAGCGAACACTCTTTACGGGAGGGACACCTGTGTGATTTACCTGGTTTCATTTCAATCATTTCATTTCATTTCAGGCCACTGCAGTGCATTCACTAGTAAAATTCACCTCAACTTCATAAGCAACGTTAACAAAAAAAGGGGATCGTTGGAGTTGACATCTATGCACAGGAAAGTTGAGCAGCTAAAAGCCATTTCAATACATGATTTACAACAGTATCTCTATGTATGTGACAAATAAAAAAAATCCTTGAATCTTTGGGGGGACTGAGCACCACCTGACGTCCTCTAAGCTCATCAAAGTTGAGTGAGGTGGGCCTTCGTGTGAATCTTCATAATTAGTCATGCAATGAATTTAACATGACATCCTGTGAAATATTTCATGCCAAAGACATGTCAGAAACCAAGGCCCCAAAGTTCCCCAAGAGCAAGCCAATGGCAACTAAGTCAGAGAACGGCCTGAGAGATGTTTTCATGCAGTCTATTTCCACCATGCTTGGTCTTAAATAGCTTTACAAAATAGATGGCTTCATTTGAGCATGACAGTTCTTTTCTGAGCATTACAGTAGATGTGTCGCTGAACGATAGCATCGTCCCACTTTTCTATTTTTTGCGAGATGGGGTATTAGGAGGCAGAAAGGGCTGTTTTTATCTGATCGGACACAAGCGGCTCGCTGTGTTATTTATTCAGCCGGCCGGGCAGTGGGGGGTATTTCAATCTTCCATTGTCAACGACGAGCACATTCCCATCGAACAGCGTTTAATGGCGGTTATCACATGTGAGATCGATACGCACCAGCAAGAGAACAGACGAACTGAGGCAAAGGGTTCGGGGTCTGCCTTGGACGCCACCTCCAAATTGCAGGGACACTTACTGGGGCCGATATTAAGCGGACGCGTCTGCTCGGAGCCAGTGTGGGAGGAAACCAGGCCCATGGGGGGAGTTTATTTGATAGTTTAATTATCTTGAGCGAGGTGTGCTGGTTCCGAGTCATCAGGATTCATCGAAGTTGAGCCCAGGAGATCCGTCAGACTTTTTTACCCCCTCTATCATTTCCCTCGTTCACATTCAAAGTCCCATTCCTCACCTGATCACCCTCTTTTTAAAATCACTGGGGGATCTATAGACATTTGTATGGAGCCCCGTGAGGAGCGTGCTAGTGCCTGATGTGCCGTTGGTGACCACTGTACTATCATAGCTGCTATCGATTCATTCCCTGCAGTGAGTCCAGCCCTTCCTGTTGCGAAGGCTCCGTGAAAAACTGCTAATTGGAATCGGTCCCCCAGAGGAGCAAAGTGAGATACTAGACCAAATTGGAAAGGCCTGGGGTCAAAGCAAGCAAAGCAAGTCAAAGCAAGTCACTAGGCAGCCCACCTGCCTGTTGATTTTATGAGGGAATAAAATGAGTTAGGCTAACCGCTCTGCTTTTTCCCTAATTATAAGAAAACCTGTCGACAATTGTGCACTAGTGCCTTTGCACACAGTTTGGCCTCTGTCAGAGGCTTTGTTAAAGACATGTTTAAATTTCAGTTGGCCTAAGTGCTTGGAATGGGAACTCTCTCATCTCTTGATAAATGTGCTGTTTCTGTGTTTTTGTCTCAGTAATGAGAAGTTCCGGTGATCCCTTTGTTGTCCTTCATCTATGTGAATGGAGCAATGATTCTCATTAATCAGATGTGGTGGCAAAATGAATGCAGTAAAGACAAAGCCTAGTGTGGCCCTTGAGGTCTGGTGGACTTACTTATTTGCACCATCACCATGACACTCACTCTCATAGAGCACCTTACCATGCATACAGAATTACAGGCTCAGTCCCTGCCCCGTCACTGCAAGCGCCTCATGCTTGATCATCCTTAAGCACACTATGTGGATATTTGATTAAGTTTATTTATTTATTATATTTAGTATTTTAGTATTGTTTTATCTTCTACTGTCTCTATTGTGCAGTGGAGTTTTTTATGTTTTTTGTATTTATATACATATTACTTTTTCTGCTGTAAGTGCATGTTGTGTGTGATGTCTGTATGCTACTGAGACCTTGAATTTCCCCTTAGGGATCAATAAAGTACCTACCTACCTACTTACCCAGACACAAACACGGCCGGTTCCTGTAGGCCTATTCTTTTCATGTCTCGTATAAATATTCATCTCCCACACTTCATCTCTGACCAGATAGACACCCTCACCCACCAAGTCAAGTCAAGTCAAGTCAAGTGTTTACAGGGGCATTGGAATACTTGTCCGGATCAATCAGTCATTAAAAACATTAAGTCATTATTAAAAACGGATAAAAAAAGTCCACATACTAATAAATAACAATAACTACAATAAATACAAAAGTTCAAAAGTGCCAGGCAACTTGTGCACATAGGTTTACACAGAAAGATGAGGTAGGTAGGTAGATAGGTACAGTATGTGTGCGTGTGTGGCCAGTATGTCAACATAACCGGCTAGTACATTATGAAAGTAGCCTACAAATGTACAGGAAAAGCCTTAACCCTCCTGTTGTGTTTGCAGTCAAATCTGACCGATTAACAATATCCTTTTCTCTTAAAAAAATATTGTTAAATTATTCTGACTCTCCAATAATTTGTTAACACAGGGCATCTGAACACACAAGACCAATTTTGATCATTTTCATAACAATTTGGGTTAAGCGTAGCCACCGCTCACGTTCAAATTGATAAATGCCATGCTTTGCATACACCTGTCCTATGGCTGTTTTAGGTTGTACGTTCGTTTCATAAATGAGGGCCAATGTCAGAGTCAAGTGAGGACTTACTGTTGTTCCATTTGGTAGACTCACATTTGGTCAGCCAATCCACCATCTCCCTCCCACCGGCTTTTCTCATCATGCCAGTCTCACTCAGTGGATCAATGAGACTGTCTCCAGAGATTTTCTAATGAGGAGACACAGCACTCAAAAAAATCTTCCATAGGAAGACATGGGGTTAATTTGTAATGCCAATATGGCAGTTGTCTATACATATCCCGCTCCTTCTGCAGCCAAAGGTCGACATGTGAATACATTGTAACAATCATGTGTTGTGATCTCACCAGTGGAGCGAGGTTTGTGTTGTGAAGCCTTGTGCACGCGCAGTTCTGCCGAAATAGATGCCCGATAAGTGCCCACAATGCGTTGCCGATCAGAGGGACCTGCCTAAAAGGACTTTGCTGTCTTTCCTCGCTCTTGTACTAGGAACAATTAATTTGTTCAACATTCAATTGTTTTGGGCAGCCGTGGCCAACTGGTTAGCGCTTCGGACTTGTAACCGGAGGGTTGCCGGTTCGAACCCCGACCAGTAGGCGCGGCTGAAGTGCCCTTGAGCAAAGCACCTAACCCCTCACAGCTCCCCGAGCGCCGCTGTTGTTGCAGGCAGCTCACTGCGCCGGGATTAGTGTGTGCTCACTGTGTGCTCACTGTGTGCTGAGTGTGTTTCACTAATTCACGGATTGGGATAAATGCAGAGACCAAATTTCCCTCACGGGATCAAAAGAGTATATATACTTATACTTATACTTAACAAGGGCCGTGAAGTAAAGGATCATGGGAGATGTGCAGAGCCTGGGTGGCGTGGGGGAGAGCTGCGTCCCTAATTCACCTGATACAGTGACTAGCGAGCATGGGTGTGCAGCAGTGCTGCACGGGTCCGGTCACAAGCGGCCTGCACTCGCTCAATATTTAAATCAACCCGACCGCAAATATGAATTAAAACAAAATGATACCCAACCCACGATCCAACCCACTTATTTACAAGATATGCTCTTTTGGTTAATGTAGCCTAACATGCAGTGCATTCCTAACCTTTATATAAACAGGAGAAAGCCTTTAATCACGTCACCGGTGCCTGTAGGTGTACAGCCATACATATAGTATGGCAATTCCCCTGTGTGTCACTTCAAGTTGGCCTACCATCATTTCCAGTCTCGTCACTGCACTGTAGCCTACATATTAAATGTACATCAGTATGCCATTCCACAGGACTTCAAGGCCATGGACATACATTTTTCTTTCGAAAACAGAAATGATGAAGGCAGCAAAGGTAGGCAAGAGCGATAAATTGCTAGTCAAAACGATAGCTTTGCTGAAGTTAAAGCACATACACTGATTAAAGTCACAGACGGCAAACTAAGGTAACTTTTATGTGCATTCCAATGTGCAAACCTATATATATTTAATTAATTTTCACTGACCCACTTGCAAATGACCCGAATATCTTTAAAAATATTTTTTTATGACTCGTAACCACAGGTGACCGCGGTTGTCGGCGGGCAACCGCTCAATTTTGGGAGACCCGTGCAACACTGGTGTGCACATGTGCCTTTAATTAAATCCATCGGCACTGTGGCTGAATGAGAAATGAGAACAGGGGGGTGGGGGTTCTTTAATTATGAGCGTGCGTTCCACACAAATTGCCCCTTTGATTTTCATCAGTTACAGGCTCCGGGGTGCCCCTGCGGCTTACCCCTTCCAAAAGGCCCCTGAGGTGCAAAAGGACGGACGCGGGGTAACTGAGATCCCGCCTCTCATCTCTGAGTCCCAGAAGAGAAGATGAAGAATGGAGTTCCGCTTGGCACCCGGGGAGTCTTTTTAGAGTCTTAAAACAAGGAAAGACAGAGAGAATGTTGATGGAAAAAAAGACTTTGTAAGTGACTGTACACTGGATATATTTAGATGTAACACTACTGGAACACTATTGTGAAGGATGTGGCATGCATACACAAGTATAGACATATGGACACATAAACATACACAAATATGTGCATAAGAAAGACAGGGAGAAAGAGATGCCTACTTCGCTAGAAGGCATCGCTATAGTCAATTGTGGTGTAGTGTGAGTGATGGTAATGAAGATAACTAGCACTTCAACAGTGTATATCGTCTGATGAAGGTGCACACCTTATAAAATTCAGCATATGGTATAACAAGGCCATATTTGGGTGTAGGACCATGCACATTTAATTACAATTACGTAGCCCTGGTGACGATATAACTTAATATATAGAGTGAATAGAATAAGTTCATAAAGCGTATAAACAGATTACATTTATAAACAGGGTTAAAAGTGGTGATATGTAGGCCTGTCGTGTATGTGTATTTTGTAATCGCAAGGAATTTCATGGTCAAGTTCGTGGACATCCAGAATGAAGACAACAGTGTGCATAAGTGGATTTCTCACACTATGTTTCATCGTGAGCATCACCCCAAGCCTCCATTTCACCACATCACCAATCACCAATACTATAGACTCACACCGCAACCATTCTCTTTGCATCCAAACTACAGCCTGCTGTTAGGGAGAAAGCACTAGGGTATGCTGTGTTTTATTAGCTTGTTTTGTATGCAAACACACACACACAAACACTCATTTGTAGCACTTTGCACTTGAACACTCACATCCTCACAAACAACCACGTTTAAAAGTCCAGATGCTTATCATAACTTTCAACAAGAAGGAGGCAGTGTTACATTTGAAGTCACACTTGGAGTCACGCACACCGTCTTGGTGGATAACATTATGGTGTGCTGTACAGGCCTTCTGGTGGATAACATTATGGTGTGCTGTACAGGCCTTCTGAAGTCACGCACAACGTCTTGGTGGATAACATTATGGTGTGCTGTACAGGCCTTCTGAAGTCACCCACACCGTCTTGGTGGATAACATTATGGTGTGCTGTACAGGCCTTCTGGTGGATAACATTATGGTGTGCTGTACAGGCCTTCTGAAGTCACGCACACCGTCTTGGTGGATAACATTATGGTGTACTGTACAGGCCTTCTGAAGTCACGCACACCGTCTTGGTGGATAACATTATGGTGTGCTGTACAGGCCTTCTGGTGGATAACATTATGGTGTGCTGTACAGGCCTTCTGGAGATGGTGATCTGCTGCTGAACTGCTCACAACCAGATGGATAAAATGTTGTGTGCAACGGCAGTAGTCATAATCGTTATCATTTTGAAGTGAGCAACCGCACTCTGTCCCATGAAAGCACAGGGGTAAAATCTGCCGAAAAGGAAACATCACCGAACACAGAAGCTTCCACGTCACCATCTGCAGAGGTTGATTTCAAGAAGGTAAAAGTAGCATATGAGGACAGTGTAGTCCTAGCCTGGAAAATCCAGACCCTGGTAATCTTGAAAGATTAAGGGTCTGGCCACGAACAGTGTAATGGCCCAACTCGAGGGGCAGCAACAAGCATGCATTTAAAAGTCTCACTGCACGCAATTGGATTACAATTGGAACACTAGACCATGTTTACTCTGAATGATTTCGGATTTCGATGCAATTGGATAACACTACAACCAATGTGTACTGTCTACCAACGTTGCAGCGCTGTCTTTATCAGTTTAGCTGGTTCCCAGGAATATGGGGTAAAAGTAACGTGCATCATTGCTCATTGCCAGAGTGCCTCACAGAGAGAATTCCATTGAGAACTCTGGATTTCCAGGGTAGTGTAGCCCTGTATTGGTTGGACTCTACTCTGGGGCAAGAGAGCAGAACACAGATGTACCCATCTAACAAAGAGACATGAAAAAGAAGATTTTGATCCTGGACACCACCTCTTCACCAGATCCAATCTCAGAGGGTCGGGTGGGCAAGCCGCAGGTTGATGATAACAACTCTCTGGGATTACAGAAGCTGATTCTCACTTCTATTTTAGAAAATGGAGAGGAATGCCAATTCATACATGGCTTTGCTTATGAAGAGGAGAGGCTGACTCTTTCTTGTGATTCAAAAAAAGAGTTCCCTGGCCAAGAGCACGGGTGGCTCACTAGCAGTCTCACAGGGGGTGTCTGGCTCAGTGATATTCAGACCTGCCAACAGGAGGTGATGTACATGTACAGGCTAAACTGAGCCAGACTGTGGACTACTCTCTCATCATTCCTGTTGTCTCAAAACATCACTCTGGAGAGTATGAATGCATGGGGTGTGACCCAATAAAGACATTTCTCCGGTATGTTAGCACCAGATCCCCCACCCGCGCTTCAATCTGATGTTTTCTTATGTTTTCTCACGCAGCATCTGAACTTAATATTCTTCTCTCTTTTATCTCCACTGTACAGCTACAGAAAATGTGGCTAAACTTTCAACATGTAATATTATAAATGTTGTTACTCATATGACAAATATGTGCTCTCTAGTGATCAAATACTGTATGTGCTCTCTAGTTATCAAATATGTGCTCTCTAGTGATATGCAAGTATTTTGTTTTAGTATGCCACTTTCAAAAAATGCTGAAATGTTAAGCACATAGATGTACTGCTAGTATATCTAGTTCATCACCTACTGTATGGTAAGTGAGCCTATGCATGGGGTTCCTCTCCATCTGTTGTTCACTTCAAATGTTATTTATTGCTAGTGTAACTATGGAAACTGCTGTTGATAGACTGTGTAGTCTGACTTGGTTCGATGGGGGAGACTCTCATCAGTGTTTCCAATAGGCCTCCATTTCACCACATCACCAATCACCAATACAATCGACTCACACCGCAACCCTGCTCCTTCCATCCAAACTACGGCCTGCTGTTAGGGAGAAAGCACTGGGGTATACTGTGTTTTATTACCTTGTTTTGTATGCAAACACACACGCAATCACTGATTTGTAGCACTTTGCACTTGAACACACATACAAACACTCACTCACACAAACAATCTCGTTTAAAAGCGTGCGCACACATACACGCACACTCTAAAACAGAAATTAGCTCATTTCCTCTCCCATGGGCTTCTGAGGAGGCTAGTTAGGTGGGTTATTATTTTCAAAAGTGTTATTCTTAAGATGCATTTATAGGCAGCACATTTAAAAGCAATAGACCTGAAGCTTTCTTGTCCCGAGTGAGTTATGGAGGATATTAAACGACCATGCCTGAGTATGCATGCTGCTTTTGAATCAGCCTGAACAACAGGTACACCACACAGCACTAGAACAGCTCCTTCCCTCTACAAGTGGCAACAAGCATTGGCAACAACACTGAAACTGCAGCATGAGTACCAATCTGCAACGAGACGTGATCTTTATGAGCATACACTGAGCTCTTTTATGTCCTTCATTCAAATCACTGGGCTACAGAAGGTGTCCTAGACATAAGTTCTTGTGAGTCTGCAGATGTTCAGCTGTGGAGTATGCTAATTAATGACAGGGCATGCGTTGTCCTCATATGCAACACTTTACACAGTAGGCCCCTACATTTCAGCATAAAAACAACACTACTTCCTACCTTTTGTGAGGTTTAATGGTTTTATATCCAATACAAAGGTTGTATGCCTCTTTATTGCTTTCTGTGTTGGAAAGGGCAGTCAAGGAAACAGAACTGGTAACACAAAAGTGTAATTAATAGCTAAAATTCTACAGCTGTACAGTACATGATTATTGTGACCGCCGCTAGCGTATGCTAGCTAGCGTAGCGGTCATATACGGACCATGACCGACACTGTGGCACATGAAACTTAGTGGGTAGATCTACTCTGCCTGAAGAAGGTCTGCCGACCGAAAGCTTGCAGATTCAAAGTAAAACCTTTTTTGCACAGACTGGAGTGTGCAGAGTTTTCTTATATCTTTTATACTAATGTATAAATATATATACTTGGATACTGTCTTTCCACTAGCCACTTTTTACCACTGTCTTTCTGCCTCACTGTTTGCATGCTATATTAGCACATTAGCACATATGCATAACCCTCCCTCCATGCCATAGCCGAACTGTGGCCACACTTATACCTTTTCTTAAAATAGTTATATATATAGATATATAGACTTATTCTTGCACTGTTGGACTTACTCATTTGCACTATCACCATGACCACTATCACCGTGACACTCACTCACACAGAGCACCTTACCTTACCTTACTTACTATGCACAGAGAATCACAGGCTCAGTCCCTGCCTCAGTCATTGCAAGCGCCTCTTGATTGATTAATCACCACTATGTGGATACTGTTTTTAGAATTGATTTAGATTAAGTGTTAGTATAATTTGTATTTTAGTATATTTAGTATATTCTTTATCTTCTACTGTCCTTATTGCTTAGTTGAGTTTTTATATTATATACTTTTAATTACTTTTTCTGCTGTTAGTGAATGTGTGTGTGTTGTCTGTATGCTACTGAGACCTTGAATTTCCCCTGGGGATCAATAAAGTATCTATCTATCTATCTATCTATCTATCTAGTGCAGTGCCCGTAGGAAGTATGTATTCCTATAGTGGGAGCTGAAGAAGATTTTTCAGTTAAGACCATTGTCGTGACCCATGTCTCCTCCCCACAAAGACATGTCTTAATGGACAATGTAAATGCACTAACGTATTTAAATTGGTTAGTTTCGAACAAATAAGTTGCCATGATCATGACGCTGCTAACTTTGTGAACAACACGGCAGCAAGAAGCCAGATGACAGGTTTGATTCAACCTACATTGTCGGAGAATAAGAGAGAGGGAGGGCGTGCAGGGCAAGAAAGGCTGCATATACTTCAGTAATAACGTAGGACTATTTGAAATGGTCACGGCAAAAATGAGTTGCTCTGAGCAGATTTGTCGCACTCTGGAGCCCTGTACTTGAGGGGGGGGGGTGCCTGGGGGTGCGGTGTGAATTGCCATTCGGCCAAACAAATACAGGCAGTGATAGTGTTGGATAATGCCTTAAATAACACAGAAACGCTATCTTTCCATCCGTATTATGCTTAGCTGTCAGTTAATAAAGTTTTGTTTTTACTATTTTCAATGCATCAAACGGATGCGGAAGAAAGAGATTAAATCTTGGCTTAGCATGCTAATTGTGAGAATGTGCAGTATGCTGCACCAAAACTACATTAACATGAACCCAATTAGATGATATACTATATTGCATGTAAGTATCTCATATCAAATGAGTATGGGCATTACGCCAAGCAATATTGCATGTAGCCTAAGTATCTCATATGAAATGAGTATGGGCATTAGGCTAAGCAACATGAAAGACATCCCTGAATTACATAGTAATGCAACATGTGAATAAGCTAAATCTCCTAGCATGCTAAATCTCCGTTTACCATGCTAATGCAGACCACTACACTTCTGCTACTCCATAAAACACTTACTTTTCAGTGTGCACACCATCCAGCACATTTACACATTGAACATTGATATTCGCTATCGAACCACTCCACAAGACAGGTAGGCTAAATAGACTTACCGATGAGATGAGATTAGCAGCTACTCAGGGTGGAAATATTGCTGTGTTCCTCTCGAATATTCAGATATTCGCAGACGAGATGAGATTACTCAGCCGCTGAAATTCGCAGATGAGGTGAGATTACTCAGCCGCTGGAATCCAAAGCGTGCTTCTCGGTAACTGACTATCATCAAAGTGAGACCTATAGCCACACAATAGACATGGGGTGGAGCTCCCCTGAAACCGGTCCTTGGAAACAGTGCAGTGCAGCGATAGTTAATTAATATCATTACGCTAGGTCGAAGTACTCCTAAGTGCTATTGCGCCACACATTGTAGTTCTCCTGTTTATTCGCTTGGAAAATCGCCTCGTTTCATGTTGTGTGACCTTACACATTTTTATCAACTACGCGTGCAACTGTATTAAAGTAGGGAAAACGAGGATGTTTTGATTACTGCTATCTTCCTCCCTCTATGGCTACGTCTGAGCCCGCTAGCATAGCAACATGCTAACACATTCGCGCCGCGCGCCAGAGCGTTTGAGTGCATGTACATGGGAGAGGTATGACTCAACTCGTGAAAGTTAAGGTAAGAACATATATTACTACTGACATTGGGTGGCGTGTTCCTTTAAAAATGACTTTCAGTCGATACATCGGTTATCAGTTTTTGGAAAAGTCAAATATCGAAATCGGTATCGGCCTTCAAAATCCCATATCGGTCAGCCTCTAACACACACACAAGCGTGATTCATTTTCGCGGAGATGATGTGCAGGACTGAGTGGCGGTCATAGTTTGTACCTCTATGCGGTACATTTAGTTTTATGTATTTCACCGAAAAGATAAACTTGGTGCTTTCTCACTGACTGGCTACACTTGGTAGAAATGTTTGGTTGTGTTTGTGAGAGTAGTGAAAGCAGAAATACTCTCTCTCTCTCTCTCGCTCTCACACACAGTCACACACACACACAGGCAAGCACTCACATGCACACACACACACACATACACATACACACACGCACACACACACAGTTCACACTCTATCTTCCTTCCTTGCGACCCCAAGTTGAGAGTACTTGGAGAGGGCATGTTTCAGGTGTCGAAGTTGAAAAGCTGTTGGAATATCACACTTTTCCATCTCTATTCTCCTGGTGTCAGTGGGGTGCCTGACCCAATGAAATGGCTGCCTTGTATATCTCCCTTCTCCATGCCATGGGAAAAAAACACTAAAACTGTTTTTGAGCTAGGACTTATTCTGTTTCCTAAGAGCATAACAGGGAAGACTTTTTTTACCACTGCTCCTTCATTTACAGGTATTGCCTTTTACACATGTTACCATGAATACTATTTGTCAGAAATGGAAAAAATGGCAAAAGGAGAGCGCTGCTGATCGGTGAGGAAATGATAGAGGTGTTTGTGTGTGTGTGTGTGTGTGTGGAATAAGATGAGACTAAAGTCCTCTACATTCCATGGATACTGGCAGAACATGAAGAGAATGATGAAAACACAAGGGTGTTTACAGTGAATGGCTAACAATGGCTAAACCATTGTAATTATAGTGTAATAGCATATAGAAAACATCGTCAGGCAGATGTACTAAGATTTGTGAACGGAGCTAAACAGCTCCATTGCCAGTCCACATGAACGGCACGCTGTACCTCCCCTTTTACGCTCTATTTACCAAACCTTGAGCTCATGGCATAATCATGATCAGCACTTGTCTCAGCCCCTCTTACAAATATGCAAACCTTTTGTTGCTGCATTCATTGTTTCTGACAGTTTCTCCTATTTATGCATTTAACCGCAGTCAGGATTACACCTGCTTTTGAAAAATGGACAGTTTTCATCACAAAAAAGATGTGTGCCATCACCTGTAGTTTTGATACACACATCAGAATACCTAATCGATCTTTGTTAAAGACATTTAATAGCTTTGAAGTCCTTTTGATGGTAAACTAACTTGCGTGCCTTCCCAGCCATGTCAGACATTTGCAACCTGCGTTATGTTGAACTGCATGACTCAGCCCTGCGCTCACCCGGACTCCAACCCGCAGCATCTCGTATCGGGAGTCGAGTGTGCTAGCAATGGAGGGAAAAGCCCAGCCTGCTAGCTCTCTCACTAGCACGACTCTGAAGGTGTCGGGAGGAAAGATTACACAATGTAGCCTACATACTGCACAGCTACGGACCAGCTGGCTATCGTTACACATTATTGGCATGAACCATCGATATCTTTTTGAGTTTTTGAAACTATTTGTCTTAAGATGCAAAAATACTTTTTATTTGAAATAAGAGAATATAGACCTCTGCCAAGGCCAAATCTCACAACATTAGTGAAAGGGAGATTAAACTCATCCCCGTGCTCTGTGAGTCTGAGGCGCTCCCCAAACCTTTTTACCAGATCTACTTCACAGGTGTCCCGGTATAATAGCCACCTTGTCAGCCTATCAGAAAATAATATTTCTTGTTTCCAGTTTAAATAAGAGTATCATAGCACTATACAGACTAAGTCTGAGATAACGGCCTTCAACATGTCCTCATATACAAGAAATAATGGATTCTGCAGAGACAACTCCGCTGTTTCCATCTCATCCATTACTTCTGTATGAAAAGAGGTATGAGTGGCTGACCTCTGCTATCACTTTCTTATTACTATGACGTTATGAAAGCACAACAGATTCTGGAAACAAATTACTCCGTGTATGCTTTCATTTCTGTCCATCATACTGTATTTCCCTGTTTTGCTTGAAATGTCTCACATAGTCCCTTTTGCACCAGAGGAACTTTTTGCAGTTCCTAGACATGCGGTTCCTAGAAGCCCCTTTTTTTTGCACATTCAGACAGCATGGAACTCTGTCCGCAGTTATAAGTTCCTACTTTGGGGTAGGGTATTTTCCCTGTGTATAGGAACCATGGCTGATTTGCATGTCAAGGCAGCAGAAGCATATATATATTTTTTAAATCCTGTAAAAATAATTCAGCTTCTGTTTAAATTTGCAAAATTTGCATGGGAAGGCTGCAGACTGCCTACTGTCATGCAACAAATACTGATTATTTTTTAAATGCTTTTTGATACCATGATATTCTATTTTGTCAATGAACTTCAGTAGCTAGTAGCTAAATAGCAATGTTGTAGGTTGCATTACTTTATGGCCATGTAATCATGGGCTACTAATGTGTGAAGTTATCTCAGAGTTCCTAGTGCAAATGCAAACAGAAAAAAAGCCTTAGGAACTGTGTTCTAGGTGTAGTTAGTAATTAGATGTGTTCCTAGAACTGTTGTGTCCGAATGCACTGTAGTGACTGTCTCTAACTATTTCCTTTTTTCATAGAAACTCTTAGCCTGACGAGCCAGACCCACATTAAAATGTAGGGTCTCACTCACTGTTCGCAGTGCTCAGTCCAAGGGGCGGGATAATCAGTTGTCTTTCAAATTCCCTCTGCACGCAATAGGACAGCGCTGAGTCCCATGCGTTTTCCCACCAGCGGAGCTAGTTGGCTAGTTCAAACTTTTGCCATCTTAAAACAAGCTTAACTCGTGTCACACTGTTGGCCAACAGCAACATCCGTCTTCTTTGTTTTCAAGTAGCAGGAAATTTAAGCCAAACCGTTGCAACTCTGCCATCAATCATTATGTTAAGCCCGCCTAACGACTCTATACGCGATTTGATTGGCCTGATAAAAGTTTAATTTTTCGAGCTCACAAGCCAACGGAGAGTTGCTAGACTAGCCCTGGAAGCAAATGTAATTTGCTGCCGCTAGGGTGCGTCTAGATTTCTAGGCTAAGAAACTCTCTCTCCCTGGGCCAGATGTACTAACGCTTTTGCGCCCACTTCAGGCATACAGTATTTGTTTCGCAACATGCTCATAAACACATGGCGAGGAGAAGCGTAAAGATGGGAGGAGAAGCGTAAAATGCACCTAATTAGGTACTGTATTCCCTGTATGTACGAAAACTGCCCATGAAAGCGCACATCTGTTTTGCGGTGAAATACTTCCGCCTTGTAAAAGCAGTGTGGTCAAATCTAGCAAGTAGGAAAGTTTAAGTGGATGACGTTAAAGTTGAGGAACTTTCAAAGACAACATGATTGCTATTTAGAGCACCAGTTTTGCATCTTTGTACTATGTCAAAAGCAATCTTAACTTTCGTTGGCCTTTCGAATGTCTTACTTTCACTTTAACGTCATCCACTTAAACTTTCCTACTTGCTAGATTTGACCGATCTTCCATAGCCTACAGTACGTGCACAAGTAGTTTGAGTAGAACTACTGATCTTCATTATCTCCCCGCTTGTTGACATCTTATGTATTATTATATGTTGCCATCTGTTAACTTCATTCAACTGCGCTTGTGCCGTACAGATGTGCGGTAGGGGGCGTATAAAGGCGCTGATTCCTGATGAACTGCAGGTTTGATAAACACCACGTAAACTGAAGAATCACAGTGTGCACTGTCTGCGGGTTGGTCATGGCGCTGATTACGCTACGTTTGCAAATGTACATACATCTGTCTCTCTCTCTCTCTCTCTCTCTCTCTGTGTGTGTGTGTTTGAGTGAATATGTGTATGCCTACATTTGGGGGTGTCTGTGTGTCTTCTCCTTGTGCATGTGTCTAGTCTGCTGACCCCTTCTCTGGGGACTGGAGTCATGTTGACTCATCAGCATGGGCCATATGGAGGGGTTAATGATTAATGTTTACCAGGCCAGAGATGTCACACACACAATACACTCCACTACATTATGTGCACACACTCACACATAGAGGGAGGGAGGGAGAGAGAGAGAGAGAAAGAACCAGGAGTGAATCATTTGCATTACCATTAAATATCATCCAATATTAAATGTCTCACAAGCTGTGCTGATATTCATTTGTTTAAATATAGGGCTGTCTCTCTGCAACTTTTAATGTAGACTAATAGCCTTAAGTCTAATCTTCTTTTGCCAACAGAAATATTGGTAAAATAGTTATGTGATGGTGATGTAATGTATACTCTTATGACGATGATGTTAATGATGTCATACACTACATCATATGAAGGTTATTGATATGACACTAATTATGCAGATGTTGGTGAAGATGATGATGATCATGGAAGTGATGATGATCATGATGACAAAGTGTTGATGGTGCTGATGTTGATGAGAATAGATGGCCAGTGGATTTACATACAACATACGGTCAGCAAGAGGATTCAGTACAGTAAGTGCTTATGGGTGCTTCGCTGGAGGCCTTACGACCTTATTGTGTAAGCAAGGAACAGAAAGGCTCATTCCATTGTTCTATTGCCTTCGCCTGAAAACAAAGAAAATGCTGAAGGTTACATTTGGCAGCTTTGGCATGCAAGTAGAAGATCAAACCTCCCTCTTACTCTTGAATTATTTCCCTTTTGTTGTATCACTATGTTGTGTAGACCAAGGTAAGAGTTGAGAGAAAGAGAAAGACGGTAGAGAGAAAAAAAATCTCTGTTTGCATTTCTTTCTTCCTAAAAGAAAGAATGCCTTACTTTCAGGTTGTGAGAGGGGGGGGCATATATAAACCAGTTTCAATAGTGGTCTTGAAGGCCTTTGAGAGAGTTGAAAGTCACTGAAAATCCATCACCACAAAAAAGTTAACAGTCCACACCGAGAGCTGACCAAAGTTAGATAACCTGGTTTACGAATAAGTGCATGTATGGAAATAATAAAGATGAATACGAGGCTTGAGGTCCTGATTGAGCCAAACCTCCCTGTTGGCAGAGCTCCATTTCACAGTCACTATTCCTAGTGAGCTGAGCAGTCACATCTGAACAGTACCTTTGCAAACAGATTCCCCTCATTTAACAGCTAAAGTCCCAGTCTATTTGAGTTGCAGTCCACTTGCTTCAAAATCTAGAACAACTGGAGAGGATGTTGTGTTTGCTAAATGTTCACAGAGACACTTATCACTTAATCAGTAAGCCTGGAATAAGCCCTTACAATGTCCTTGGTCTGCATCATGAGCCTACTTCCATTCCATTTTCAGATTCTTTCATTTATGTCAAGTCAAACATCCTTTTTCCACTGGAGCTGGTAGGATTTCATTGCTATAAGCACACAGGTAAGAAAATATTGTTTTAATGTATTGCAAGAAAATGATAGAGAATTATTCTTTTACAACCCTATCATGGGACTTCTCAGTGGGATAATGGAATAGGATATGGCCAACAGATGGCTCCAACAAAACAAAATAACAAAGAATGATGCACAAACACGTTCAAGTTTGCTGCTGGGTGTCTTTTCTCAATATTTCTGTTATAGTATGAACACAGGGTTAAATGTGCTCAAGTATTTGAGTATTTTAACTCATACTTTAACAATGTTTAATCTGGCTTAAAAAAAGAGCATCTGTGAGGAAATGTCCAGGTCCCTTTCTTGTTTTGTACAGTGCTACATCCTCATTTCAGTGCATCGTAATCCATACATAATACATCCTGCCTGCGAGATAGATCAGTGCTCTAAGAATCAGTCCCTCTAAATGGGGCTTCCCAAAAGGGCAGGACTCACAGAAGGACTATCTACAACACAATATGTTACCATACAGCACTGCAGTGATATGGGTTATCTGATGAAGAGGGACAAACACTTTTGAAATGATAAATCTTACAGGAAAAGGACATCCACATATTCACTATGTGACTAATGATTTATTTTCTTTACATCTGATACATGTAAGATTATTGTCTGGTAGTTGCAATAATGTCTTCAGAATACATGTTAAAAAGACAGATTTGATTTAACAAAATAGTATGCTTAGGGTGATACAAAAATGAAAACCATGTCAGGGATGAAACGATAAAGTCAAAAACTCATTTTCATGATTGTCCCTGCTGTTTAAAAGGCGAGTGTGAAACAATGAATTGTTCTATGGAGTTGTGATAATAGCATACAACAGGACTAAAAATAGAGAAAATGATTCCATAACTAAACACAGCATTCATTCTATTTTCAGTTAAAAAAATAGAAATAAAAAACAAACACCCGTCCAGTTCCACTGCATCTTGTGTGTTGGCTCATTGCCTATTTCATCATTCTCAGCATCAAGTACTGCAGACTGCACACTGTGGGTTTGCTTTGCTGTTTTCTTTTTTCTTCAGAGTCAACTCCGCATGGAATCCCAAGAGCTATGTTGAACTGAGGGGACCCACATGTGCCAAGGAAAAATAAATAATAAATGAATTAAACACTACAGTATATGGGGAATTTTGATAGGACACAATTCATTTGCACTTTCATGAAATTTTAAATTGCGCAAGCAAAATGCTAATAGACATTACCATCTTGACGACTGAGTGATCCATGCTGATGAAATCCATATCATAAGTGTAGCATAATCTGGATAAATAACCAACCTCCAGCTGTCTCATAGACCAGATGTATTATTAATTATATTATGAATGGACCTTATGCATGGAAGGCTCTTTAGTAAGCTCATTTATTCTCGGTGGAGCGTCAGCTGTGTTGTATCTTCTGTTGTATTCTGCTCCTCCACGTTCACTCTGACACTGAATATCTTGTTTGCCCAATAATAACACGCGCATAAATCCTTCTACATCATAACGTGCTTATTCACTAGGTGCAACACCCAACCAGGTTCATGTAGACATTAATTACATTAACAATAGCAGTGGCTACAATACACCTGGCTCCACCGGAAATCAATGAGATTGCTAGATACTTCCATTCATAAGGTCCAATGTGTTTCCAAATCCAATTGTATTCCAGGTGTAAACAAGTTACAAAGCCAGAGAAGATGCTACAAAGGCAGCAAAGGCTAGAGCCCTTACCTGGATGGGTTACTCATCTCAAAGGCTAGAGCCCTTACCTGGATGGGTTACTCACCTCAAAGGCTAAGAGCCCTTACCTGGATAGGTTACCCTGTTAGTTGTTGTTAGTTGTTAGTTAGTTAGTTGGTTAGTTGTTAGTTAATAATAATTAGTACATTTGTAAATAATCTGCTAGGGAGTACAATTCGTCATTTCTTTGGTACAAGCCTACCTTTGGTATTTTAATAACATAAATGTTATGACAATGACAAAAGCACAAATTGCACACATGATTGACACCTGATTGTGTATTGTGTACTTCTCACAGCATTTTTTATTTTTCAAAATAAAGTACAGATTGCTACACAGCTAAGCATTGTTAGTAACCACTGTTGTGCTAGCCACTACTGACAGCAAGGCAGTAGACAAGTCAACATGCACCACTGTTGTGCTAGCCACTACTGACATCAAGGCAGTAGCAAGTCAACATGCACCACTGTTGTGCTAGCCACTACTGACAGCAAGGCAGTATCAAGTCAACATGCACCACTGTTGCGCTAGCCACTACTGACAGCAAGTCAAGATGCACCACTGATGCTCCACTTGTTTTTAATACCCCCATGAATAGACATGGATTTTATATCTGTATCTTATAACACCATTAAACTCCCTCATCACAGCAGCAGAAGTCAATCTCTATCCTCTCTCTGTCTGCAGTATATACACATTGTGGTGTTCCCTATGGTCCTGGTCCATAGGTTAATGTAGTCCATGTTGACCTGAATCATGTGATCCTTTTTCCTGGAAAAAAAAGCCTCCTGACACAAGTCTCTCAGAGGAGCCATCAGTGTGTGTCCCTACTGCCCACACCAGCACCATACATCCAGGCATACACACACACACGCACGCACACATACACACGCACACATACACGTACACACACATACACACGCACACATACACGTACACACACACACACACACACACACACACACACGCACGCACACATACACACATACACAAACACACATACACACTCACACGTACACACACACACACACACATACACACGCACACATACACGTACACGCACACACATACACGTACACACACGCACAAACACATACACGCACGCACACAAATAAACAAACACACTAACAGCCAGTCACCTCTTTGATAATTTGTCTGCGTGTCAAACAGAATGAAGGGCAGTATTTGCATGCTTGGTTGCAGTTCACTCTAAGCTGAAAGTTGCATTTGTCAATTTGGCCTTGGATTATCTTATTTTGGACTTGCCTTGGATTATCTTATTTTTGATTTGCAGAGGTTTCTAAATGACTGAGAAAGACACAGAAGGAGGCAGGAGGCTTGGACTGTGGATAGAGCAAGTGTTTGTGTGTGTGTGTGTTTGTGTGTGTGTGTGTGTGTGTGAGAGAGAGAGAGAGAAAGAGACAGAATGAGAGAGGGGGTGGCATTTGCTGGCTTGTTTTTATGTTTTGTTCGGTAGCCTGAAAATGGGGAGGTGGCTGAACAGTAAATACAAACAGCTGAAATGTGCCGGAACCGTCACTTGGTATGGGATGCACACAGCTCCCAAGTGCTCGCCAGAATCCCCCATAATCCTTTGTAAACATTCCGAATCACTTCTGATGCCCGTCAAGGCAGCATAAGCTTTTCGGACATCCTAAGCGGAACAGATCATGATAAGCAATGATGCTTGCTGGTGGCTTTTTTCCCAAAACTTTTCACCTATGAATAATGCATAAAGATAGCGGGTTGGGGCCGATGAAAAGGTTATTAAGCAATGTCTTTACCTGTTAAAACGTGCATTTCTCTCCTTCATACTTGTCCTTCTCCTCCGTCTTCTTTAAATCGATAAAAAAGAGATTATTCAAGTATTGATCTTGCTCATGACAGAAACATACGTGCACACTCACACAGTTGACACTGACAGCAGCCTGGTGGCTGATTAGATACTACAGTGTACTGTGGTCGGGCGGTGGGTGGCATGTTTTGGATTGTAGTCGATAATTCAGTGTCGTCAGGGCACGTTGGCATGAACAAACTCACAACACAAGCCCTGTTAATGAATGTGATTTGTAACTGAAACACGTGAAGCTAATGATAAGCGTCTGTCTGTGCGTGTGTGGCAACAACAGTGTCAGTAGTGGGAGATAGGCCTGGTGGGTTGGCATGGAGAAGGTGGGGAGGGGGGGGGGGGGGGGGGGGGGTGGATGGATGGGTGGTTGGGGAGGCCTGGTTGTTGATGTATGGAGTCTGTTTGATCTGCGCTCTCCTCCGGGCCATTCCCTGTGTAGCTGCGCGATGTGCGGGTCTTCCTGCTCATTATCCTCCATTAGAGGACCATCTGCAGGCCGCCGCTACTGAGGGGAGAAGCCCTCTGCGTCTGCCCCAAACTCTCACGCTTCATTCTCACACACTCACTAGCTCTCCCAGCTTTCCGTGCTTTGAATGACTCACAGACGGGATTTGGTCACTAGGGCACTGTTCTTGGGGAAAGTTATTTACAAAAATGGTAGTGTTGTTGCAAGTGCTAGCAGAATAGGCAGTAACTTCATTATCATTAAGCTTAAAAAGCACTATATTTTCCACAGCAATTATTCTGGTCACCTTCTGTTTTGCTAGTTTTGCCATATTTATGTATCCATGCAACCTTCAAAATGGAGCTGGCCAGACCAAGAGTGCATTACCAAAAAAAGATAAAAGAATCTCCTGGAGGTAATTGAAGTAGCAAAGCACACAGTCTGTTTTGACCTTCAGTAAGGATGATAGATATATTATCATAAACATGTCTCAGACGTCGCTTCAGGGATATGTGTTTAAAATGAGAGCTGGTGTGGTGCTGTGTGTATGTGTGTGTGTGTGTGTTTGTGGGTGTATGTGTGTGTGTGGTGTGTGTGTGGGGGGGGGGGGGGGGGTTCAGTAGCTCCTGCTGCTCCCCCTCCCTCCTGTTCGGTTGCAGCTCAGATGGAAGCGGAGCAAAGCAGCAGATGCAGATGACGGAGAGGAAATTAGCGTCGTTACTTCCCGCCGTGCCAAGGCGATGTCTGCGGCCTCCCGCCAGCCCATTAGAAAACTGTCAACAGGGGATCCACAGCAAATCACGCCACCGAAACACACACACACCCACACACACACACACACACACACACCGAAACACATAATGGACACGTATATAAGCATGCCCAAATAAACATGTAGACACATGCTCACCCTTATATGGTCCATTTTCACAGCAGGGCTGTTATGCTTCAAGGAGCTGCAATTTAGACTGATTAGCAGAGCATGGGGAAGACAGAGCAGTGGATGGTAATGATTATTATACTGAATAAAAAGAAGAACAACAACAAGAAAAAGTAAAGCATTTTACCCAGACTCTGGGTGAGGTCATTCCCAACGTCTACTTCAACACAATATAGGAAGAAGAACTTTCCAGCTCATAGGTTCAGACAAATCTGTGTTAGTGCTCGTGTGTCTGTGTTAGTGCTCGTGTGTCTGTGTTAGTGCTCGTGTGTCTGTGTTAGTGCTCGTGTGTCTGTGTTAGTGAGTTTAGTGGACTCGTCGTTCTTCTGCGGCTGAAGGCTTGTCATTAATAGGCACATCAACTGTGTTACTGGGCTGCGGTGACTACCTGGGTGTGAACTTTTGACCCTCCACTGTCTCAGTGAGTGCTTTGCAGTGCAAACACCAGACAAACTGCTTGCCCCGCGACGACAATGCAAATGAGATGAAAGTCATATGGCATGGGATGCTCCAACCATGCATATTTAACTGCCTGCCTTTAGCACCCCGGGCAACTGGAGTACTCTCTCTCTCTAAGTCACACAGCGCACACACACACACACACACACACACACACACACACACACACACACTTTTTACACTCTCTTTCTTAGTCTCTCCCTCTTTAACCACAGTCTGTATTCATGTCTCTCTCTCTCTTGTGTGTACTCTTTTTTTTGTTTTTTCTAACTGATGCACACACAGACTTTGCTCTCGGAGTTTGCTGACACCGTGGAGGAGTTTTGCGGTGTGGTGCCGGCTTCTCCAGGGATCCCCGAGCTGTTATTATTATTTTTTAGCAGCTTTCCTCGGGCCCGCCGAGGCCCAGAGCCAGGCTTAAGCATCAGTCTCATTTCATTTGTTCCTGATCCACACCGCGGCTGCACTAAACTTAAGACACTGAGCAATATGCAGGTTTGAACTGGGCTTTGCCACAGCATCGCATCTTTTTGTTTCGTGACAGGTGCAATATTTGCTGACTGCAGATCCATTTGTACAGAAAACATGTCCATGGACCAAGGCTTGTCAGGCTTTTCTTGTGTTATTTGTTGTAGCCCATTTCGATATATGCAGTCGCTGGCTTGTGTATTATGCGGCCGTTACAGACAAATTAGAAGTCAGGGAGTGGAGACACTGAAGTTGTCAGTATAACTGACATAAGACAGATGAAGATAAATGAGTTCTCTGAAGTTTTCAAAACTCACATCACTTATTCTTTCTATAAAGTGTGTGGTGTTCAAGTATTACTCTTATCTTCATTTTCTCAGGGTTGACATTTGGTATCAATGTTGTGATAGCAGAGCTCATCTTCATCCTTATTTCCCATCTCTCTCTCTCTCTCTCTCTCTCTCTCTCTCTCTGTCTCTCTGATGTACTCAAAACTCTTTATTTCAGCCTGGCCACCTGAGCCAAAATGCAGGTGTTCACACAGCAGCACAGAGAGAGAGAGAGAGAGAGGGAGACATAGACACACACACACACACACACACACACTCACACACTCACACACAGAAACTGCTGTTAGCCATTCACAAAGCCATTTGTGTAGTGTGCCTTTTGAGGTTTAGACAGACAGCAGACAAAGTCAGCTCCCCTGGCTGATCACACATACAAAGTACTGCTGAACTGACAATGATGGCTGATGGAAATTGAAGGCTGAAAGCTGTACCCAAAGATGACAATAGTAATGACTTTGAAATGAATAACAAATGGCACTGAACAATAGAGAAAATATAGGACTGATTATCCTAGAGGGGCATACAGATGAACGTAACATTTATCCAAAATTACAGCTCACTGACAAGTCTGTTTTTGGAGTGAAGGCAATGTAATTGACATTTGAATGGTTTCAATAACTTCCCTGGCAAATTTGATACGGAGGTCAGTCTTATTGTATGGCTCTCAAAAAATGTAACAAAAAACGTTGTACATAAAACATTTTTAGACACCAAACTGGCATGCACAGTATTTGAACAAAAAACATGTTTATTCCTATCTTACACTCGAATTTTCCACCATGCGCTTCACTTCGCCATGCGCTTTATTAAACAATGCACCCAGGGGTGTGGCAAATAACAACATAAGGTGTGATCTGGCGCATGATCTAAAAATCTTTTAAAAAGAAATACGCCACTGACCAAGAAGCCCTAAGAGAAGAGTAAGTGTTGCTTTTTTCAGGCTATGTTTTCGATAGTAACCTATTGTCAGTCAAAAGTGAAAGTAATTAACTGTGTATAACTGTTTTGCCTTTGACTACTGTATGACACCTCAGTGAAGTTGGTTCACTTTGCCTATGATTTCAAATAATGGAAATGTGCAGATGCGTGTAGCCTACTCTTCTAGTCACAAACAGGTTTTAGTTAAACCTGGTTTGGTAACACTTTCCAAACGGTCTTGTGTGCAAGCAGATTCATTCAAATGCGCAGGTGACCATCATAATACCAATGCACAATTTTTGCGCCAAGCGCCCAACGTTTGATAACAAAACCAACCCGAATGTGGACTGGACACACCCCTAAATGTATTTAAGCTTTCCGTTACTGACCATGCATTTTAGATCACCAGGATATAGGGCCTTTAGACACCTACTCCATATTACACTGTTAATACATATGTTTATGTCTGCATGACCCTATTTATTACATGTGTTTATGTCTGCATGACCCCCCCCCCCCCAAGCTATTTCAATATACATCTCCTCACAACATCACTGATGAAAAATGTGTTATTTTAATGACCAGTATGTATATTACATTAGATTATTACATTGCATTACATTTGGCTGACGCTTTTTAGCCAAAGCGACTAACAACATAGTAAACAGTTTAAGTTTTAGAGCAGTTCTCAACAATTTTAGGACAATTTAAAAACATTAGAGTACAGTAAGAATAAGTGCATCGGTGAGTGCTGTTTTTAACAGTTACTTGTCAGTTTGAGACGACTGGTGAGTGCTAGGATCAGTAAGACTTGTTGTAAGTGTTGCTATGAGAGGAGATGTTCTCTAAAGAGCTGGGTCTTCAGGAGTTTTCTGAAAATGGAGAAGGATGTCTCTGCCCTTGTAGGAGCTGGCAGTGTGTTCCACCAACGAGGAACAACAGATGAGAAAAGTTTGGATTGGCTTGAGCGTACCGGTGGTAGAGCTAGACGTCGTGCATTCAGACAGCATGCAGAATGGCCATGGGAATGACAGTGACACGTGGAGGAGAGCAGGAGGTGTAGAATGCCTATGGGAAGTGACACGTGGAGGAGAGCAGGAGGTGTAGAATGCCTATGGGAATGACAGTGACACGTGGAGGAGAGCAGGAGGTGTAGAATGCCTATGGGAAGTGACACGTGGAGGAGAGCAGGAGGTAAATAGATTGAAGAAGATGATCATGAACTTTGGTTTCCTCACATATTTATTACATTGGTCAGTAATGAGCTGTATTCACCCATAATAGACCATGTAGCACTCACAAACACTGATGGAGAATCCAGTGTCTATTTTTTTAATGAAAATAAAGCATAAAAAAACCCTCTATGCACATCACAAACTATACTGGCCATTAAATACAAGGAATGATGGTTTCATCATTGTGAGCCAAGTGTTATGTCCACAGGTAGGCTATTTTGATGAATAGTCAGTATCCATGTGCATTAGGCTACAATGAACATTTCATGTGGAGTTGCACCTTGTGGACCGTGTGCTTTGCGGACACTCACTGATTGCTTTGGGACCTGGGTGTTTGTACCTGAGTAGCATTTTAAAAGGAATCAAAAGTTCATTCAGCCAAGTCTGATGACACATAGAGAACATGTTCCCTCTTAAGTCCTTATTTCCGTGTGCTCCACACATTTCATCTGCCTCTAATGAAAGTTTCCATTATTAAGAAACCCCAAAAGTCATTTCGCAGCCTTGTAAGCATCATCGTGCACTTCTGCAAGTCTTGTCTTTGCTGACTTCCTGGTTTGTTGTTTAATTTTAGTTTCTATCTCTCTCTCTTACCTCCTTACTCTTTTTTCTGGTCTCATCCCTCTGCCCTTCTTATCTCTCTCTTTCTTCTTTCCTTTCTCTATCCCTCTCTTCCCTCTCTCATTCTTTTTTTATGTGCATATACTGTCAACTGAATCCCACCTTTTGGGTGTTTACTGGATTATAGGCACAACTTGCATTTCTGCCAACTCATTCCACCGAGTAAAAGAAGATGAGACGGAAGTCCGAGATCAGATGCGTATGGCCGCGGTCAGGAAGAGGACCAGCACCATGGCCAGCTCTGTCTGGACGTATGGCTCGGGGTAATGCGTCTTAGCATAAGATATACGATTGCTTGTCTGCGTTTTGCTTTATTCTGTTCTTTTCCTGTGAGCACTAATGTCCAAAGAGTGGCTTTTTTTCTGCAGGGCTAGCAAAAGTTTGAGCTCATTAGGGCTGAGTTGGCTGTGGGCAAACTTCAACTTTAGCTTGTTCCTCTTCCCTCCCTCCCTATTTCCTCCCTCTCTCTCTCTCTCTCTCTCTCTCTCTCTCTTCCCACACACTCCCCATGCTACAGCACATCTGCTGTGCTTGGGGTTGCAGCTGCATGCAGCCTGAAATGGAGATGGATTGCGGCAGAAGGCCTGTGTGAAGCAGGTGTAATCTCGGAAAGGTTGTGAGGGGAGAAAAATGGACCAGGTTCTGTACCGCATGCAGAAGAGAGGACATGCCAAACGATCGTTCTCCCCTCTCAACAGACCTTTGGGCACAAGCACAGCTAAATCAAGTTACATAACTCAATTTACAACAAACATACCTGGCTATCTTCAGGCCAAGCATTTGTCTGTTGTCTAAGTGGGACAATGGCTGTGTTTCACACACGTACATACATGTATGAGCAGAGCCGGACAGTAACCGAGTACATTTACTTGAGTACAGTACTTGAGTACAATTTTGAGGGATCTGTACTTTACTCGAGTATTATTTTTGGGGAGTACTCATGACTTTACTCAAGTACATTTGAGAGGCAAATATTGTACTCTTTACTCCACTACATTTCTATCCATAACCGTGAGTACCCGTTACTTCTTCTAAAAAAATAAAAGGAAAAAAGAAAAATCTCGGAAACCCTCAATTTGTTGTTTCCCTCTCAAACGTGATTGGATTGTGCAGGCACCACTGATTGGGACAGCCCGACAACTCGTGGCCCCACCTCGCCAGACTATTTCAATTTTCTGAACAAGTTAATGATAGTGTTCGCTTCAAGTGTTTCAATTACAAAATAGTATTTTGTATTTGAAATACGTATTTTAAATACATGTATTATAAATACTACCCATCCCTGGCAACATGGTAAAAAGATGGAAATGACTTGATTTTACTTTCAATTCCTTTTGCATTCTCCAAGGTATTAACATTAACATTTTTCATAACGTTTCTGTACATAAATGTAAGCACTGTGCCAGTAGTAATGCAATATTTAGAAAATGTACTCTTGTACTCTTGATACTCAAGTACTTTTAAAAACAACTACTTCAGTACTTTTACTTAAGTAGACATCTGACCGTTGTACTTTTACTTGTACTTGAGTAAAATTTATCTAAGGGTATCTGTACTTTTACTCAAATAATTTCCTTGAATCTCCCCTGGGGATCAATAAAGTATCTATCTATCTATCTATCTAATGAAGCTGTGTACTCTGTCCGCCTCTGTGTATGTGTGTGTGTGTGTGTGTGTGCGTTTGTGACCATTTATCCCTTTCAGTTTCATGTGGTTCCTGTAGCTTTTCTGGCCTTGCAGTAGTGAGTCCACATTGCTGGCTGTTTTCATGTCTGCATAGAAAGGTCAATTTGATGAGACGGACTGAAGTGGTCCTGGGGTCTGCCCATGCAGCAGGGCAGCTCAGCAGGATGACAGGGATGTGTGCTATTAGCATTGATAAGATCTTTGAAATGTAAAGCACGAAAACCAAGGCTTTGTTAAATGCATTACTAAAGACAGGGTTGACATTCATCCGTCTGTATGCGCTTCCTCCATTCTGCACCCCCCTCCCTCCCGCAACTTGTCTCTCCGCCTGCTCAGTGCTGTTGAAATAAAGATGAATAGCAGCAGAAGACTTGTATTCTGAAGGTGTAATCTAGGAGGGCTCCTCGGAGAAAAATGAAGCAGATCGCTTATGAGCTAACTATCACTCCTTTTTCTCTCTGCTGGTCTCTCAAGCTCTTTTTATTAGGGCTGTCAAAATAACTGATTAATTTCGATTAATTAATTTGAGAAAAAATAACTGATTAAAAAAAATAACGCAGATTAATCGATTCTGTATGACCTTTGACCCCGAGCCGTTCTAGTTAGTAACCATTACTGTAAAATGAAGGAGAGAGAAGAAAATGTGCTGCCTAGATCATTGATTGGAACATTTACTTTTAAAAAACGGCCTGATGGTGTTGACAAAGTGTTGATTAAAATAAAGTCCTCTGCAATGTCTGCAGCAAGGAATTTGCATATCACCGGAGTTTGTCAACTCTAAAGTCGCACATCAATGGAAAGAAATAGTGTTGACATTGAGGGGAGTGTTAATTTATTTTCATTGTGTCCCCTAGGTTATATCTGTGGACTGAAATGCCTTGTATGTGAAAAAAACTTCTTCCCGAAGCACTTTTGAATTTATTTCCTCAGCATATTAGGTCATATCATAGATTATTATGGCCATTATTTGAACAGTGAAAATAATAATAAAAGAGTTTTTGAACTTTAATGTCACTAATACTGATTATTCAATGATTCATTTGAATTTAAAATATTTAAAATACTTTCTCAGCAAAAATTATATATGCGATTAATTTAGATTAATTAATCACAGAGTATGTAATTAATTAGATAATTTTTTTTAATCGATTGACAGCCCTACTTTTTATATATTAAAAAATTGTTACCATAATGAACCCAAATGGTTAAAAATGATCTAACCCCTGAATTGACTGATAACTCATCTCGATAAAATTTTAGAAAACACACAAACACTCTTAATAGTCTGTAAGTCTCTTATAGTCTCAATAGTCTGTAGGTGTCTTTCTCTATGTTCTCCCCTGTCTGTCTCTCTACGGTGCATCTGAGAGTCTTTGCACAGCCTGGACAGGGTGAGGACCCACATTACTGTTATCACAAACAGCAGATAATCCATTTCAATTCACCTTCAGCCACTACATAGCTCAGAATCAGTGTGGCTCTAACCTTTATCTGTCTTTCACTCACTGGAGGAGCAGAATCTCATATCATTACTCTCCACCTACAATACGCTTCACCTACAAACTTTGTTTGTGTTACATTCATTACTGAACATGTGTGTGTGTGCGGGTGCTTGTGCGTGTGTGTGTGTGCGTGTGCATGTGCTTGTGTGTGTGTGTGTGTGTGTGTGTGTGTGTGCATGTGTGTGTGTGTGTGCATGCATGTGTGTGCATGTGTGTGTGCTTGTGTGTGTGGGTGTGTGTGTGTGTGTGTGTATGGCCATGAGTGGGTTGTGCTTTCATCTCAGTCCCTCCCAGATAAATATTCCATGTTATCAAACAGCTCACAACTTTGTGAAGAGATTGCACATGATGGTTAATGAACCGAGTCAAATTACCTCTTTCTCAATTCTCTCTTTGATGTGTATGTACTTAAACCCAAATAGATTGATTGACTTTGGTGTCATGGAGTTTCTCAGTGTTTCATTAGCCTATAATGAATTTACAGACTCCAGTAGACATACATAGTGAATGTAGAGGTATTTCTACAGGAGTATAATGATGTGGTTATAGATCCTGCCAGCATGTCTCGACAGCACATTCTCAAAAAGGAGAAAATGAAAAGCTGAAACCATAGGAAAGACAACAGAAAACAATGAGGATAAATAGGAAACAACATATCATCACAAAAACATCACAAAATATATTTTACATTATTGAAACTTTTACACATAAAATCTTTATTTAATTGCTGAGACCATTCTGCTATAGTCCCAGTATGATAGTAGTAATGGTAACTTGAAATACAATGAACAGGAATAATACACTACTGTTACTGCATGCCAATTAAGTAAGTAAAATGTATGGTCATCAATATGGCCTGAGTTGTGAGTCGCTCTCGGTTAATGTCATACTTATGTGATACTTATTTTCACAAGCAGAACGCACACGTCCAACCATGATGGGCTGTAGTGTCCAGTGAACAGCGCTAGCACTAGGGGGCTACTTACAGCATCAAAGAGGGAGAGCCTTCGGTCCGGGATATTGGACAGAGTTAGCCACAGATACCCAGAAGCCCAGCGCACCACCTTGGCCACTTACACGCCCACAAGTCAAAGGTCTTCCTCAACTTGGGGACAGGCTCACCGAGGAGTCAGGCCTGGCCTTCTTAACAGTTGTCCACAGTGCACCTAAAGGAGCACTGATATGTCCATTTATGGCTGCCTCACACTCGCCAACACACACACACACACACACACACACTCGCCCAGGGAGGCCATAAGGCGGCAGACTTTTGCGGCTGCTTGACGGACCCTGTGAGGCCAGGTAGGCAGCCCCCGTCTGCTCAACATGGAGCAGGGAGGTGTACCAAAACCAGCCCACCTCGCCGATTGTGGACAAGGGCAAGAGTGTCGGATGTCTTGCGTGGAATCCATGAAGTCATGTAGTGGACGGCTGTGCTTTTTTGAGTGATGCCTTGAAAAGCAGGTCTCCATCCTCGTTTCAGCCACGAGGGCGGTTCCGGGCCAGGGGATCCGGTGCGTCTCAGTGGCGTGCTCCAGCACACTGTGGAGCTGAGCTCCCGGAGGAACGAGGAACATGGAACGTCAGGGCTGAGGAACATGGAACGTCAGGGCTTCATCATCATGCCCTGTTTGTGACCATTTGGAGAGAGAGAACCATTACTGCGCCATGATGCTCTAATTCAGGGATTCCCAAACTGGGGTACGCGTGTACCCCCGGTGGTACGCGAGCTGCTTCTAGTGGGCTACGTGAGATGAAAAGGGCTATGGCGGACAGGTGTAAAATTAACATTTTAAATCTTTTGTAATTAATTCATGAATAAATACATAATTTCGAATCAGGTCATTATGATATGGAAACATAAAATTAAAGGATATCATTTATAAACTCTGTATGTGTTCATCAAAAAAATGGCAGCTTATTAAATGACGCGAGCCGAGTCGGAATGTAGGCGGTGGTACGCGGGGGGAAAGTTTGGGAACCGCTGGTCTAATTAACAAGCTCCACGGCTGCTGCACACATGCTAGGGCCCATCACCATGTGTACACCTACAGTAGTGTGCTAGCGCCTGGGAGGGTATCTGTATGTCTGTGTGTGCGGAGGTGGGTGTAAATGGATGTGCTTGGTATATGTGAGACAGAGAGAAACATATGGCTGCCATCTTGTATTTATCACGAGCAAACCTGGAATACAGTCAAACCCATAGTCGAGGTTATTGTAGCTGATGAACATGCATGGCGTACTTGGACATGATTTGAGAATTAAATTTAAATGTATTCTTATGTACTGTAATATTCTTAAGTAATAAATAATATTCTTATTTGTTTATTCATTTTGGCAACAGACTTTTTAACAATGTAATAGAACATCTCAGTGTCTAAAGTTTCACATGCTAAGTGCAGATACGGAAAGCCCGGCTGTACTTCATCTCCATAGACATTTTGTTTTGGCATTGCTGCTGCATATGATGGTTGAGCTTAGCTAGCAGACTGTCAATCTGACTCGTCAGCAGCATGTTTGACAAAAGAGAGCGAAGGGCAAAGTGCCCAGCAGGGAAAACACAAGTTGATTTGTGGGGTGCACTTGGCCAAAGCCAGCCAACTTGTCAGCAAGCAAGTTTACAATGGTTGGTGGAAATGTGAAAATATGTCACCTGCTTGCTACTTTTGTTATCCATAGTGGATTGTGTGTGTGTGTGTGTGTATGTGTGTGCACGGACACGTTTAACTGATTGGTATGCATGAATGGTAAGGGGGACAGGGACTTTGAATAATAAAAAAAAGTTCCATTAAAAAACACATCAGAGAGACAATGTGTGTGTGTGTGTGTGTGTGTGGGGGGGGGTTATGCCCAAGATGAGACATGTGAATAATGTTAAAGCCTTTATTCAGCATTCAGTCCAGTGTGCTGAGTGTGTGCCTCCCTCTTGCCTCCTTGCCTGGAGCTAACACACTTTTAGCTAGCTCTGAGGCTAGTGCTAACACACTTTAGCTAGCTCTGAGGCTAGTGCTAACACACTTTAGCTAGCTCTGAGGCTAGTGCTAACACACTTTAGCTAGCTCTGAGGCTGCCTCTGCCACCATCTGGACACTGCTTACATCAGTCTTACACCACCCCCTCTATCCTGCCCTTTCTCTTGCCATCCCTCTCTCGTGTTGATGCTTTCTTGGCCTCCCTTTTGCAGTACTCTTCTCGATTGGTTTTTCTTATTTCCTTTCCTTACTTCTTTTCTTTTTTTTTCTTTTGCTCTTTTTTATTAATAGTATTATCTTGTTATTTTATTGCTTGTTTTCTCTGATTGCTTGTTTAATGGATTGAATGTTTTATTGTTGATTTTGTAAGGTGACCTTGAGTGTTCAGAAAGGCGCCCATAAATAAAATGCATTATTATTATTATTATTATTATTATTACCTTCTATTCATTTCCCTGGTGCTGGCCTCTCTGCTGTTCAATTAGAAACTGATTTTATTGGTGTCAGTTACTACAGCAGACAACACTAATGAGTATGTGCAAGAGAACAATACTCAATAAGATTACTGAATCGGAACATCTGGTTGAACAATAAGTACAATTGCATGTGATTAACAACATTATACTTCATAAGGCAGTAGAGTAATATGAATACAGCTGACTATTGGAAATTATATTTATTTCTGACAATCATCTCTCCTTCTCTCTCTCTCTTTCTATCTCTCTCTCTTTCACTCTCTAAATTTCCCTCTGTCTTTGTACCTTTTGCAATCCAATTAAGCATGTAATGTATTCCTGTGCCATTATGAGTAATCTCAGCTGTTGTTTGTAGGCATTCAATGACTGCAATAAGAAGATCATAGCCACATAGCCTACATCTTCAGCCCTGCAATATACACTACTTCAGTATATTCAATATACACTACTTCACTTCTTGGTAACTAGCTACAACTGAAACTGGACTGTAGGCCTACAGTTAAGGCCCCCAATGGAGAATGAGGGTAAGAAAATCACATACGTCATAACTTCCTGTTGTACTGCCACTCCCAGGCTAGTAGCATCAGCATGTGATGAGAGGACCGGGCTAACCAAGATTACAATGCCGCATGGAGACAGCTACTAAAGACTGTGTCAGTTGCAGACCATGTTAGAATTGTTCCACTGGAGACTTAAGTTCATGAACTGTGATCAGAACGGCAAAGCTAACCTCTTCTGTCCCCCTCTTTTATTTACATGAGGCAAGATACTGTGAGATTGTGTTGCTCAAATCACAATTATTAGTGCTGACGTCCAGAGCTTTTACTTGTACTATTAGTGCTACTTAAACTGCCCCTGCTACTGCTATTGCTATTTCTGTCATTTTGTACTTAAACTTCTGCTGCCACTGCTAGTCTCTCTTACAGTCTCTCTTTATCACTTCTACTATAGGTGTTACATAACTGCTCAACTGCTACTACGAACTCACTACGACAACTATCATCTTTAACAGAGATTCTAGAATCTTTGATCTTTACTAAATAGTCCCCTGATTCAGACAGTGATGGAGCAGATGCATGCAGGTTCCATTAAAATCCCCTCTTCCCTCCTTTAGAGTGGAAGCCATAAAATCTCTATTAGTGCTTTGCTGTTTGTGGATGTCCTCCCCCTCTCCCTCTTGAGCTCCTTAATCCCAGGGATTCCTTTTCATTTGCTGCGCTGATTGCTAGAAGGCATGGAGGTAGAGCAACACAGCGTTGTAATTATCAGTGGAGTTGCTGCACTCTCCCAGGGACTTTTATTTTATCGCATTCACAGCTTGGTTTGTTCCTTGTTCCCTGAGATTGTAAAAAGGTAGGTCTCACATGCAGTTAGAGCAAAGAAGAGATTAACTTAAAAGTGTCCACTCTCACATTCAAAGGATGTTCTTAAAGAGCATCCTTTCACATTTAAAAGCACAATCCGCTCACATTTAAGAGTATCCTCTCTCACATTAAAACTGGCATAGTTTCACAGACCATTAAACAGACCCAAGGTCAAAGACCTATTTAATGCAGGCAAATGGCCACAGCAAGAATACAAATGAACAACAGTGATTATACAGTAAGCTGCATTTAACACACAGGTTTTAGTGCCATCTCTGTCTTAACACTTTATCTATTGCAGGACAGTCTTTAAGCACAGATATGGACAAGAACAACAAGAAGACATACATATAAGCTGGGGGCTATGAATGTCCCTTTCTGTTTGAATCAAATGAGTGAACCTGTTGTGATGGACAAAGAACAGTAAGCCTCATCTGTGCGTCCACCCTTCCTTTCTAAACAAATATTATTTTAGAGGTAGACAGTGTTATACAAACTAAACAGAATTAAACAAGAGGCAAACCGCTCAGCCTTTATACAGGGTGCAGTATTCATGGGATGGCACTGCTCGTGAAAAGGAAACGTGTCTCTTTTTTGTCTTTTCAGGCTTTCAATTATTCAACAGGACAGCAACGGCACATTTTGGCCAGTCTCCAGCAGAAGAACAGCCAAACTAACAGCACCCTCTTCACAATTAATTATGATTAATTAGCAGCCATGGAAAGCAGCCTAGTTTGCTGTTAAAGTTGGTGTCCAAAGCCTTTTTTTTTTCACTTCAGTTTTTTTTTTTTTTTTTTAATGAGCCGCCTGTTGCGTGTGACAAATCTCTGCCTTTGGTTTAAATATGAAGAAATAAATAAAAGAGCCAGGGACAGAAGTAAGTCAATAAGGAGGGATGTTAATGTGTCTGCTATTGCCATCCATCTTCCAGGATGGGATTGAATGGCCACTGGGTTATGTGGGCGTAATTGGTGTAATTGGCGATTGGCAAAAACAAAGCAAGCCCACTAGGGACTAAAGAGACTGTCTTTCTGTGTGTGTGTGTGTGTGTTTGTGTGTGTGAGTGTGTGTGTGTGTGTGTGTCTGTCTGACTGTCTGTCTGTCTCTCTCTCTCTCTCTCTCTCTCTCTCTCTCTCTCTCTCTCTCTCTCTCTGTGTTTGTGAGAGACAGAGAGAGAGACAGACAGACAGAGATACAGTAATGTGTGTGTGGGGTGACTGTTGTTGCCCCTTTGTGCCTGCTTGTGTGTGTGTTAATGAAATTAAGTATTGGGTGTATGCAATTATAAAGTGGCCTTTGAGAATGTATTGTGTGTCTGAACGGCAGATGTGTAGCAGCACTGTTGAACGTGTTATACTTTACCATACCATTATTATACATGTACTGTACAGAGAGAGAGAGAGAGAGAGAGAGAGAGATTCCCTGTTTTCCATTATGGAGCCCCTAGACAATCCAAACTCCTCTGGAAGCTGGAAGCTCCCATTAACCTTCATACCAGGCACAGTGATTGTATGACTGTAATCGACAGCAGTGCTGCAAGACAGTTGGATTATGTCTCTGCCATGACAATCTCATACATATCATCCTGCTTTTGCATCCTGCAAGCAGACAGGGTAAGGGTACACATTTTAGCATTAGTTACAGTAAGTATTAGTTAAGCTTTAACAAACACTTAATTCATCATTATTAAGTATGTTTTCAACATTACTTAAAGATTAACAAATGTGCTTTTCCTCATTAATAGAGTCTTATTTAGTAAGTGTTATCAGCAGGCGTGCCTGCAGGTGTCTGTAGATGGGTGTGCGTACCATAGCATTCAGGCACCTCTGGTTATCAGTGTGTTTTCCTTTGTTATAAATTATGAATTCCTAATGTGTACATTGTTAATCCTTAAGTAATGTTGAAAACATACTTAATAATGATGAATTACAGTAAGTGTTTATTAATGCTTAACTTATACTTAACTAATGCTACATTTTGTACCCTTATTGTAAAGTGTTACCGGAGACAGATCTGTGAGGGAGAAAAACCTGGGGAAAAAGGATTGGACTATACCATGTGGACTATAGGCTATGCCTGCTCACATAAGGGCTACATGCAAGCATATACAGATACAATAATTTTCTTTTTTCAGGCAGGGACTCGTGCCGAGAGGGAGGGAGGAACTGGAATGACAGGGGGATGACTAGACAGGGGGAGATTGATGGGTGAGCTGAAGTCTATTCACTGACTGATTGATCATTTCGGAAGCCACTAAACAACCAAAGGCATTTTAGGAATTGTTTGTTTTCTGCATTGTCTGAATTGCTTTAACTGTCTGACCAAACACCCTCTACATGATGTGCTGTAGATAGCATGGCAGTTTATACATCTGTTTAGATTAGTTTGGGTAGACGGGAGAGGGAGTGAAGGGGGGGGGGGGCAGGTAAGTCTCAGCTCAGCATCCCTTCCTGGGTTGGCTATGCTAGAGCTTCAATGTCAGTATCAGGCCTCTGAAGGTGATTGACTTGACCATGCATTCAGAAGACATGGGAATGGGGTTACGGCACCCCCCTCTGGTGAACGAGTGAACTGCAGACTGGGATGCCGGTGGACTGCTAGGCTGCTGGAGCGTCATAGGATATGCAGATGGCTCTTTCCTGTGATGAAGCAGAGTTCAACCTGCTGAATGGACTGACTCTAGGTCAGTGAGCAATAGCTAGAGAACGTCAACCTCATTATTGATGGAGGCAAAGGTGTACTGGTTTTAAGAGCAAACCAACATCTTACAGTATGTCGGTGCTGGTACACCAGTGTGTGTGTGTGTGTCAAGTCAAGACAAGTTTATTTGAATAGCGCATTTCATACACTGGGGTCATTCAGTGTGCTTTACAGAAACAAAAGCAAAGAGTAATAGTTGGTTAGTAATAAACAGCTGGTTTCCAAAGGTAATATACTTTTTATGACTTATGTGCTTGTATTGCCATAAGAAAAGTGCTGAAACTGAGGTTGCTTTCTTGGGACTGGGAGTGTTACATATGATGGAGCTACACTCAAGGACATACGGTTTGCCATGATATTAGTAGGCTACTGGAGACTTACAGTATGTAGAGTATGTGACATGATCCTTCCATTTCTTCCTTGCTCTCTGTCTTTTCTGTCTTTGGTTCTAACTCCCTGTTTTAATGACTGGGCTGCAGTGACTGGGTGCAGAGGGTTGGTGCGTTCAGCGCAGTCACACAGGTTAGCCGGTGGCGCCCAGCTGGGTCCGCACAGCGTGGCGCACACCTCTCTCCCCCGCCCTCCCGAACGCTCCCAAACCTCACAATTAGCGTGGCAGGAGGGAGAGGACAAGGGGAGTGAAAGATGGAGCCGGTGAAAGAGGTTTGCAGCCCCCGAGGCGCAGGAAAAAGCCTAGCCTGAGGCAGCATGCGGCTTCGCCGGTTACCTGCTGCGGCTAACTCCATGTCTCCGCGCCACCGGCCCCCCCAGTCCGCGACGCGCCTCCCCGACTTCAGAGGCCCAAGCGTGGGGGGACAGCATGAGGCGCGTGGGGGTGGGGGGGGGGGGGGATAAGGCAGACGCTGTGGAGGAGGAAAGTTTTCAGTCACACGTCCGCTAATTAGCTTCAGCTTCCCACAGTGCAGCACGCACACAACCCACACTGCAGTAATTGTGTCCTGCTTTCCCCCTAGTTTTTGGACACTATATCACTCTCTCTCTCTCTCGCTCTCCCTCTCTCTCTCTCTCTCTCTCTCCCTCTCTCTCTCGCTCCCCATCTCTCTGTCTCTCTGACTGTATTACATTTCATTCCCTATTTCTTCCTTGACATCCCTCTATTTTCTACTTCTTTTCACTGATTCCCTCTAATTCCCTCTATCTCCCCACGTGTTTCCTCTCTCATGTGCTGTCTGTCCTCAGCTTTCTCTCTCTCTCTGACGTACTCGCGTGTATTTTCAGAGGTTACTCGTAAACGATTCTGTCATACGGTTTCTTATTTCTAATGTATATCTGCGGGAGTCTGCTGTAACGAGCCCAGCTGCAGCGAGGCGAGGCGAGGCTAGGTGTGTTGTCATTCGGCCGGCCGGCTTTTGGAGGCCAGGAGCTTAATGAAAGCTGTCAGGTTGAAAAGGCTGAAAGTTTGTCTCCCTCCCTAATTTGCCCGTCACTCGCGGAGGACAGGCCGACGTGTTTGTTTACGGCCTCAGGGGGTGGCGAGAGACAGGGAATTTTAAGCATGAGGGGATATGCAGAGCGTGACAATCACATACACACGCACGCACGCACGCACGCACGCACGCACACACACACACACACATTCTTACAGACAAACTCAAACAAGACAAAATGCCTATTACATTCAGTTACTTTACGCATGACTTCTCAGCTTGCATAATATTAGCCCTAAACTGGTCCTTGGTCAATAATACAGTATGGTCATGTTTGTCCTTCTCTAGTCATTAAGATGGACAGGCAAGGTCATCTACTGTATACGTTAGGACAGAGAACACAGTCCAGAGAAGAGAGACAGAGACCGAGAAGAATCAGAACTGTAGAGGTGTGTGTGTGTGTGTGTGTGTGTGTGAGAGAGAGGGAAATCATCTGTGTACCCCTTGCATTTTCATGCACAAGTACTACGATGCTACTAGCCACGTTAACACACCAGACCAATTCATAGAGAATTTCTCTGAGCACCTATAATTGTTTATTTTTATTTTCCATATGGGTGCAAGCAGTGGCAAAATTGGTAGTTTGTAGAGTGTGTGAGTCAGAAAGATAAGGGGAGAGGTATGAGTCACTGTGAAGTTTAGTTTAGTAATATTAGTTTAGTATTATTTTGAATTTCCCCTTGGGGATCAATAAAGTATCTATCTATCTATCTATTATGCACACTCAGTATACTGGTGTGTGTGTGTGTGGTGTGTGTGTGTGTGTGTGTGTGTGTGTGTGTGTGTGTGTGTGTGTGTGTGTGTGTGTGTGTGTGAGAGAGAGAGAGAGAGAGAGAGAGAGAGAGAGAGAGATTGGTAGACAATCTAGATGTGCTACAACATATGCACCTAATGATAAGCTTATTGTGATACCGGAAGACAAATAGCTTGTGATTCTGCACCTTTTGCAGAGAGATTATTGAACGTGCACTTTCTTCTGTCTGTTTCTATGGGCTTTCTCTTTATTTATGTGTATTTGCCCAATATAACCCACTCACTCTCTGTATATTCTCTCCAGTCTTTCTCATTTGTCCCAGGCCTGGCTTCTTCCCTTTCCTCCAATTGATTTTGATCCATACTTGCTGTGTTACTTCATTATCGCTAAACTCAGTCTATTGAGCCATTTGCAACATGATGCAATTTGTACTGCTGTTTCTGGAGCATGTCTCCTAAACCTCTGTAATTGTATGTAAGCAAAAAGACAATAGTGGTCATTCAAAGTGAATAAATCATCGCAGATATCTCCTTGTAGGAATAACTTCATCTCAAAGAATACGATGTATTACCAAACAGGTCGTTTTATGTTCATTTAAAAATACTGTCTGCGGAGGGCAATCGTAATTGAGATTTGAGCAACTCTAATCAGAGTTGAGAGGAAAGGAGCTGAGGGGGCAAGTAGGAACAGTTCATTCTTGTGTTTGTGGTTATCTGTTTGTGATGGCTCACTCAGTGTGTGTGTGTGTGTGTGTATGTGCGTGCGTGCGTGTGTGTGTGTGCAGGCGTGTGTGTGTGTGTGTGCGGGCTTGTATGTGTGTGTTTGTGTGTGTGTGTGTGTGTGTGTGTGTGCGGGCGTGTGTGTGTGTGTGTATGTATGCAGGGGTGTGTGTGTGTGTGTGCGGGCGTGCGTGCGTGTGTGTGTGTGTGTGTGTGTGTGTGTGTGCGGGCGGGCGTGCGTGTGTGTGTGTGTGTGTGTGTGTGTGTGTGTGCGGGCGTGCGTGTGTGTGTGTGTGTGTGTGTGTGCGGGCGTGCGTGCGTGTGTGTGTGTGCGGGCGTGTGTGTGTGTGTGTGTGTGTGTGTGTGTGTGTGTGTGTGTGTGTGTGTGTGCGGGCGTGCGTGCGTGCGTGTGTGTGTGTGTGTGTGCGGGCGTGTGTGTGTGTGTGTGTGCTTATGTGTCAGCTCTTTCAGTAACCGTGACATCTCTGTCTCCCTCGAGTTCCGGCCCACCCCAGCCCCACATCACTGGTGGAGCATCAATACTGCTTCACAGGAAATGTCGATACAAAGAATACTTGTTTAGAGGCACAAGCTCTCCTTAATTCTGCCTGTCTGTCTTCTTCAGTCATCACCTAGATATTTCAGATTGAGATTGTAATGTGTCTTGCACTACATGTACACTCTTAAAATGAGTTAGAAACAGCACTGTGTTGTCCCTATCTGGACATAGAGATGTGTGTTATTTTCAACACATTTGTTTTAAGAGTGTACTTGTGTCCGTATATCCCTGCATATATTGTTGTGTTTACTTGTGTAAGTTCGTACAGTACATGAATGTAACTGAGCATTGCCAATGCTGTTAATGCTTGTTTTATATGTGTGTGTGTGTGTGTGTGTGTGTGTGTGTGTGTGTGTGTATGTATGTGTGTGTCTGTGCACTCTTAAAACGAATGTGTTGTCTCTCTGGGACAACCCTCCCAGTTTGTGTTGTTTTCAACGGAAGTTGTGTTATTTTCAACACATGTTGTGTAACAAATAAAAAAGAAAACAACGCAAACTGTGTTGTCCCTATCTGGACACAGAGATGTGTTGAAAACACATTAGTTTTAAGAGTGTGTGTGTGTGTGTGTGCATGTGTGTGTGTGTGTGTGTGTGTGTGCGTGTGCGTGTGTGTGTGTGTTTACACTAGCCGCATCTGAGGGAGGTGGGCTGTGTTTGTGACCCAGCCGGGGGCCCTGGGAGAGAATGCAACTAATCCCTTTATGAAATGGTTGGGTGGAAGCAGATGAGTTTGGCTCCCCCAGGGGTAATCTACAATAACACTGTCCAATTATTAAACACAGACAAGCCAGGGAGGACGCGAGGAGGCAGAGACAGAGACCGAGACTGAGAAGGACACAGAGAGAGACACGCATCACAAACTTGAGATGCCGCTTTGCACCAAGGTCGGTTAAAGGTCATTTCCTTCCTTAAATATATATTTCCACGCTTTTTGTCAGTCACACCTCATCTCCTCAGTCGTCACAGTCCCATGAGTCTGCACATATGCGCCTTCCCCTCAAAAAAGGCAAGCTAGCACCAGAACTATTTTAGTCAACATGCTACATGTTACAGTAACAGCTAAAACATTGCCTTGTATTCAGATTGAGTTTTTCATGCTCTTCATACAGTAATGATTTTCATGCTCTCAGTATCCATGATGCAGACCCCTGTATATTCCAAATCCGCTAGCATAATTGCCGCACAATTTAGTGGCTGGACATTTTCAAGGCTAATTCAATGCTGACTTGTGCAATGACTATGCTGTTTGCAGTCATTTCAGGTCTTGTCCGTGTGTGTGGGTCTGTGTATGTCTAAAGCATTCTCCCCTGCTGAGCAAGGCTGGCCATGAATGACAATCTTGGGATGAAGAGGAGGGTCTGCTTGTCATCTATTAGCTACGGCAAACAAGCTAAACCGTCACAGACGTGCCAACCCACTAACAAACAAACACATGCATTCATAGACACAGACGCGCACATACACAAACACACAGACATGCACATACACACAGACACACGTACATACACACAGACACACACACACAGTTCTATACACCTCATCATCTGTTTTGGCACGGAGGCTCAAAAGAAACAGGGACATGTCGTGTCTCACTCTGTGTGCTTTATGCTCTGATGCTAAATGCTGTTAAGAGCATTTCACAGTCATGACTTCATTCTGTGTGTATGTGTGTGTGTGTGTGTGTGTGTGTGTGTGTGTGTGTGTGTGTGTGTAACTAGTTTGTGTTATGTCTTGTCTGTGGGTGTATGAACAGGTTGTGTGTGTGTGTGTGTGTGTGTGTGTGTGTGTGTGTGTGTGTGTGTGTGTGTGCACGCATTTGCACATGTGTGTCTGTTTGTCTGTTGGAAAGGTATGATGAGGATTTTCTAGTGCCAAACGAGCAGGCTTTAAACAAAGGTTAATGTGTGGGGTACCGAGTGTAACGGATGCCAGCTAGCTTAGCTGTGCTTGTGGAACGTTGGTAAACCTCACTCCCCGATGCCTCAAGAGTGCTGCTGGCATGCGAGCCAGTAGCCTGGGCTATTGGCTCAATTGTTAGCGCGCTCGCCTCCCGATCCGAGGTGTTGCTCTTTCGCGGGTTCGAGTCCGGGCGTGTGCAGGGCTGAATCGCGCAGGTTCAACACAACGCAGGTTACACGAGCACATTAAGGAAGAAAGCAGTGCGCTGGTAATCAGTGGAACGCCTTGTGCTTAAATAAGAAGGAAAAAACAAAAAGGAGTGAAACACAAACAAGTCCTCCAGGCAAAACACATGTAGCCCGACAAGCATTACACACTATGTAGATGCTCCAACTGCATCCACACTAACCACAAACATAAAGTGGAAGAAGACAAATAGCATCTATAATCACCACCACATAGCATATGGATCACTTATCCGTCCACTTATCGCTTTCCCTTCAAACCCCTGGCATGATCGTCTGTCATGTTGCCGGTCTCAACGGAGTTTAAGTCAGGACAGTAAACGGCCTGATAATCTAAAATACTCCTTTAAAGCTGTGGCTCTGCTGTAAGTTATATTATTTATGCAGACTGCAGTGTAAGGGCTATGGGCTTTGTATTTCTTTGATCCATTATCAGAACAATTCTTCATTTACATAAAAGAAGTACAATTGCTACCTTCTCATCAGACTGAACAGTTTGTCAGGGAAAACACAAATTGCGAGCATATGGGTCAGCTAGTTCAACTCAGTTGGAACAGTAGCAGCAAAAACAACAAAGAGATGTATTGAGGGAGTGAGAAACAGTATCTTGTGACTGGATTTGTGCTTCGAACAAAGCACAGATAACAGCAAAGAAGGAGAAAAGCAGAAATGCCTTCAGAGTGCCACTAGGGCGATGCTGCTGACTACAATCCTGTGTAAATAGTAGATCCAAACAGGGTGTCAAATAATCAGGCCACGCGCCGTCTGACCAACTGAGCTGTAAAAGACAGCTGTCTTGCAGCCAACACAGCATTGGTAGTAGGTCAGCAGATGAAATCTGGTTGCTGTGGAATAAAAATAAAGCCTTTGGAAAATGATTTTAATAGAATAAAGAAGGAAAAGGGCTGTTTCTATCATTGACAAAATAGATACACCCAGAATAATCAGTCATCAAACAAAGGCCATCATTCTGCTGCTGAATAATTCTATTTAGATTTCTATTTTGAAGTGTCCTCAATTTCACTTTCACTGCTGATGCTTTTGTCTTTTTGAGGACAAGTTGTAAGTTTGTGCTAAATAATGCTAGCCTGACGTTGTCATACTCAAATTCTAGTCAGAATATGAGTCTGATACTGCTCCATTGGGACGTAATTATGGGGCGTGTTTCAACCGATACAGGGGGGGAATGCCTCTGCACTCAATTGGATAGACCTAACCAATCAGAGCAACAAAATAGCTTACCGTGAGGTGTAGGAAGAAAACACACGAACCATCCTTCTTCTCCTATATCCCCTCCTTTTTTAAAAATAATTCTGTTGAACAGTGATATGCTACAAACATGTTAAACAGCTGGGAAAGACTGTCGCAAATCCCTCGAACAGGTGGTCAATCAGAGATTTCAAACAAACGAGGGAACATGTCACAATGCAACAGCGCTGTTTTCCCTTGATGAAAGTGAAACCACGAGTATTCCCACATCTACAAAGTTTTTAGAAATAATCGTTTTCAGTGATACAACCTCATTAAATAATATGAATTTTCCATATGGGGTCTTAAAAGCCATGTATCCTTCTAGCCACAGCGTTTTTGTTTCAAACATAAGCCTAATCTAAGCGTGCTCCGATGACGTGATAGACCAGGCGCTGTTGCTCACCTGTCCATCATCGTAAAGCCTGATTTGATTGGTCCGCCCGATTTAGGGCGAGCATACTTGCCCCACAATGGAGCAATGCCAGACCGAACTTCCCGTGGGGCGGGACTAAGTTCGGAATGGCACCCAGGCTAAAATAATGCTTTATCACCCCATACTTCAGGTCCCTTGTCTTGAGGAATTCTTCTCATCGGATAACCCAAATGATGTTGACCTGTACTTGTATGTACAGTATTAGAGTATATCAGTGTTTTTCTTCTGCCTGTGTCAGAAACAAAAAAACATACAATAAACAGCTGTTGTAAAATAACTGGCAGGTGATGCTTAGATGTACACTGATCATTCAGCATATATCTGCCAAGAACATTTTACTGTATGGAGGCTCACATGTATACAATTCATACAATTACACACCAGACAAGTGTAGCCTTTGTCTGTGTTTTGCTGTTTCTTGTGATGAAACCTTAGTCTCTGTGAGTTGCTACCTTTAGCCTAGTCAGCACGTTTTTACCAGTCTTTGCTGTAGCCATTATAAAGTAACCCAAATATTATTACTTTCCAGAAACTATAATGAGAAAATGCATGACATAATTTTGTTCACATAGGAAATTATAAACATTAGATTTTATGCAACAGCTAGTCCTACTTAACCCTGGGCACAAATTCACATCCATTATTTTCTGTTGAATTGCTCATGGAGTACTTATCATATCATTTAAAACAATGTGACCTCAGCTTTCTAACAGTGCTAGTTGAGAATTTGCATGAAATGTAATAATATTTACATTTTGCAAACAGCTCTGCGTCCATCTCCACTCCCATTCTTCTTGGTGGAATATCTCACAACTTCTTCACTCAACACATAACAAACCGTAACAAATTATATCAAAATAAACAGCAGACTTCATCGAATACCAAGATATAAATCATTCCTCTGTACAATTAGCTGTTCCCGAGTAATCCGGTTTTGAAGTTGCAGCAAATTTCTACATTGTCTCCAATTTTGGGCTGGAATTTTAATGAAATAGCACCCCAAAATAATGAATTTGCTTTCCATGTCAAACAAACATGTGCAAACAAAACTATGAATTAAAACAAAACTATCAAGTAAGGATGGAGTATGGAGAAGAAGGTGCTGGATGATATGCAAGGATTAGTCACTGACTGAGGAGCACTGAGAAAACCTCTCCATTTGGATGCATGGAATTATTATGATAATAATTATAACTAGATGTAGCGCATAGCATCCGTTCCACGAAAATAAATCACACTAATCAATTTGTCTCCATCTTTTACTCTATCCCCCACTCTTGAAACTTTTGTGTATGCTTGTTTGGCATGCCTTTGTGTGTGCACTAGACCAGTAGTCTGAAACGAAATGCAGTTTTACATCTAACCAGTGGTGCAAATAACTGACATGTCCAAATGGGCCTTCATGAAATGCCTCGCTAGACTGTTCATACACATTTTAACGGGCCAAGTTGAAGAGCTGTTGTCCGTTATTGTTCGTGCAAATATAGGCTGATTCATGTTCCCTTGCATTGTGTAAATGAGGTCCATGGCTAGTCTGGCTTTCACCAAACCAAGCTCAATCTTTTAAGAAATCAAAAAATAAATCGCCGGCAGATCAGGCTGGGTTCACCCAGCCTAGTCCATGGTAGGCGCCCGATATTGTTTAATTTTCCGATTGAGATATCCACGCTCTGGCTATTCTAAATGCAAAAATGCTTCAGGGAATTATGACAAAACCGTTAACAAACTAGATCAGGGATGTCAAAGTCAAATACATTAGAGGGCCAAAAAAACAAATTTGCTACAAGCCGAGGGCCGGACTGGTTCAATGTTTATTAAAACATATTAAAATGACTGCATGTAACCTATTGTACCAAGACGTGTAGGCCTACTGTATTTTATTTAATGATTAAATGAATAATGACTTTGACTGAAGTGCGGGCAAAGTTTGCACAGAAATGTACGATTTTTCCCATCCTCACCGACCTTGTCATAAAACTTGTTTAAATGATCATATAATGCCTCCTTGCTGCTTTGTCGTCTACATCAGCCTTTCTCAAACTTCTTTGACCTGAGGCCCAGTCAAGGCATACTTTGGGGTCATAGGGCCCACCTACATGAACCCACCCCCTCCTCCCACCCCCCATCAAATTATCATAATGATATCACAATTATTATTATTTTTATACTATATTGCTATACATGCACTTCAAAACAGTGAATGTTTAAAGTGCTAAGATTGTTCACAAAAGTTTGTGAAAACATGCACATCAGAGTACTGCTTTACTAATGTAAAATATAATTAGGCCTACAATAGTTTCATTGTTTTTGCATTCTTGCATGATGCTTGCATGAGAAATACTTCTCAAAACAACAGCAGTTATGGGTGCCGTTGTTTTGGGATGTTTCCCTCATGCAAGCATCATACACTGATAGAATATTTATTTGCTATTTAATTACATTTAATTTGAATGCCTGAATGTAAGGATTCAGGAGACACCAGCTTTTGTGAACGGTAAATGGCGGATCAGATCATGCGTAAATCACTGATCTGGAGATCTTTAACTATCTTTAACTAAGACTAATTAATAGCTTTTGGCTGACTTTAATACTTAATGCCAAACAGTGTTTTATATAGTCTGTGCTCTGTTTTTTATGGAAGTTGCATAAATCCACGTCGTTCTATTAAATGTCGTCTCATAATTAAATAGCCTTCCAATAGGTTGAAGCTTTGCTACCAACGTGCACGCATGCATTGAATAAACGCTCATACCACGACTTAATTCTATGCCTCTATGTTTGATGACACCAAACTAACAAGTATTTCCTACTAATTGCAGAAATGTTTGTTTTCTTTTTCTGTCCGCGGCTCCTTGATCAACTGCGCAGCAAATTATCAGATGATGGCCCGGGAATAATTTCACTCTGCAGACCATCGTCCACATTGCGGACCGCGGCCCATAGTTTGACAAATGGTGACCTGCATGCTGCCATATTAAGGCCTGTGTTTTAGCCGGGTTTTCGCGTGGAAGGCTCTGTAGAAATCTGTCACCGTATTCAACGAAGTTAAACTGAAAGAGCGTGCCGTTCACAGACACCAGAATGAACGAGTTCACAGTAACGTTCATCAGGCATAGTGTTAATTTCGTCAGACGAGACGAGAGGAAATATGTTCGTCAACGACCTTTTTTTTCATGACTAAGACGAGACGATGACGAGACGGCAGTAATGTCCTGAAACACTGACTAAGACTATCTTAAGATGCATTATTGTTGACGAAAAAAGACGAGACTAAAATGTTTTGCATGAAATAAAAACTAAGATAAAATCTACCTTCATGTTCGTCTACAAAATGAGAAGACATAATATCTAGCTGTTATGTTTTCAAAATATTCCGAATGAGTTTATACGCAACAGCTTTCCTGGAGGCTAGTCTACGTGCTGCTGCTGCAACCCTGTGGCTGCAACACGAAACTACATGGAACAAGAACACTGGAGATTTCTGCCAGAGTTAGCAAGCTAACTACCTAAGCTTTATGCCACAATGCTACATACCCAGAAGTTGAAGCTTCTCTCATACAAATTAACATCCCCCAGAATGTCCATACGAAAATGTTCAGCATGTAATGTCAACTATTCATCTCGTTAGACTGATGATGCAAAGTTTGCTAGCAAGTAAGCTAATATGGAAAGTTTGCTAGCAAGTTAGCTATGGCTAAGATGGAGAGTCTGTTTGGGGAATGTGTTGTGTTTGGGCGCATATCGCCATCTAGCGAGGCGGAGTAAAACATTAATAGTTTGGCCTACAACAGTGTTTCTCAAACTTTTTCAGTTTCAGGACCACTTAACTAACCCTAGCTAAAAAAAAAAAAAAAAAAAAAAAAAAGATTAGACCTACTTCAACAGTAGCCTATAATTAGTCTACACAATAGGCCTACTCACTGAACCACCTTGCTTATTGTCTTTGCACTTTGTCAGAGGATTCATACTGTATGATTTAAATTGGCATATCTCTATAACTGTTTGGATTTACATACAAGTTATATTGCAAACAATTCATCTATATTATATTTTACCACGTCTGCTCGCGGACCACTTGGGATAGCTTGCAGACCACTAGTGATCCCCGGACCACACTTTGAGAAACACTGGTCTACGAATATGACAGTGGTCCAGTCAAATCTTTTACTGTCTATGGTCAAATCCCAGCCGAGCTATAACTGTAGCTCGACTTACCTGTGCATGTAAACATACTGACTGACAAAAAATCAGAATGAGTAATTATAACAGACGAGTAGCCCTGTGGACACACAATGTTGTTGGAAAATTGAGATGTGTGAAACACTATTTGACTCAAATGGTAATCAGAAATAATTTGTTATAAAAAAAGACTAAAATGTGTTGACTAAAACTGACTAAGACTAAGATACCTTTAGTTTTCTTTTGACTAAAACTAGACTAAAATGACGAGACTTTTAGTCGACTAAAACTTGACTAACAAAAATGATATTTGAATGACTAAATATGACAAAGACTAAAAAGGACATTTCGTCACAAGACTAAGACTAAGACTAAATTAAAAATAGGTGATAAAATTAACACTAATCAGGCAGTAATACAGTACGTTCAGTTCACGTTCTCTCAAAATATGAACGATTTCAGGCACAACACTGGGGAGGGGGGTAGCTGAAAGTTGACATCTGCCCTGACTGAATACTGATGAATAATGAAGCCGAGGCCCTCTTGCGGCGCCGCAGTGAGTTCGCGGGCTACCGTTGTATTGTGGGGAATGGAGTACTGGTGCGTGCAAAACAGCAGCCGACAGCTGTGGCCTGCTGGCCGGTTCTAATACTAATCAAATATCATCCCGGGGGCGTAGATAATTCATTCGCGGGCCGGATCCGGGCCTTGACTTTGACATGTCTGAACTAGATCCTAATAGAAAGCTGTTAGCTTCCCTAAGCTACAGGTATAAGGTAGGCCTATTTACAACATAAATTGTCAATAGACTATGCTGGCGACACAAATAAAATCTCTTTTGGAAACCAATGGCTTACGCCTTACAGTATCAAGCGGACTTAAGCTGTCACATCGTGGCGAAAAGTTGTAATAAAATCCACGCAGCTCCGTGAAGTAGCTACTTCTAAATGGGATCCACTGCACAGTAGCTTAAAGGAACCATATGTAAGATTGTGGCCAAAACTGGTACTGCAATCACTTTCAAAATACTGAAGAGCGGTGTATCCCCTCCCCCTCCCCCCTGACTCGAGGTTGCCAACCCAGATGCCGAAACACTACTGACTTTGTGATTAGTAGATAGGTGGAGGGTGGCGCATCAGGCCAAAACACAACATGACATGACAAAACACAACATCAACATCAGTTGAGGGCTGCAACTTCACTTTTTAAATGACAATATCCTGGCCGGACTACTGTTGTCAGTGATATAAGTATTTGAAATAAACATGATTTCTTAATGTCTAGTGACATATCAGGGCCATTTTATGATTAATTGAAATATTTTTCTTACATACGGTTCCTTTAAGGTCTGTTGCTAAAGCAGTCATAATGAAAGCCATAATGAAGGTGTCATTGTTTGGATACTTCACACACACATGCTTTTTAATCTCACAGACTACAACTACCAAGCTGGAATCAAAGCACATCGATTCCCCTCTCACACCCTGCACGCACTTAAAACAAATAAACAGGCGTCTCAGTCTCACACATGTATAGCCATAGGCAAAACTGTATCGGACCGGTGTAACGTTGGTAAATCATCCATTGCACAGAATGATTTTTGTAGCACGTGCAACAAATAATATTACGATTATGTGTACAGCCCTGCCTTGGATACATCTCCCAAAGTGCACTCTAAAATATTTGGTTTAGATGTAGATCATCAGGGGTGCGCTAATTTTGAAAATAGAGTATTGAAGTAGCCTAGTGGGTGTTTGGGAATGAACGTTAGCTCAGATGCTTTTTCAGACTTTTTGTGGTCTTAATGCAACCCTTTACAAAGCACTGACAGGGCCACCAAGGACTGTGACCAAATCAACAGCAGAAACAAACCTATTTAGCAAGCAGAAATGTCCCAGCCCGGTGTTTGTCGTCATATGATTTGAATGTCGTCATATGATTTGCTGAAAAACAGAGGGGGAGGGGGAAGGGTTATCTGACATGCATGCTACAGTAGGCCTATGGAGAGTGTCAAAGCACAGACTACAGTCACCATCACTGACTGTTAGGCTAATTTGGCTACCAATCTTGCAGTCGCAATAAACAATGGATCCGAGACATTTTATGTAGGCTAATGTATTTGTGAATGTAGCCTGCACAATGCAAAGAAATAAAAGATAAACTGGTGCATTTCCATACTCATAGAAATGAACATTGCGAGACACTTATCTCTTCTATGATCTCATCCCAGAAAGATTTTCTTTGACTTGTTAGTTTTTTTAACATTTATTTTATCTAATGACATAGCAAACATGAATTGAATCCACATCCTTGCACTTGCGAAACTATTTTTCAGCATTCACGTTCCTCTTAAAGTGACAGGCACTCAATTAGATTTACACACCAAATGTGATGATATAGCCTAATAATTTAAATATTAATATGATGTAATCAAATTACTAAATATGTTTAGCTATTAGTAATCATGCAGATCATAAAATACTATAAATAATTATCAATATAAATGTATAGTTTATATAAAAAAAAAAAAAAAAAAAAAAAACTTTGACAATCCCTATATGACCGCTTCGCTAGCGGCGGTCATAATAATCAGAATAATCAGAATAATAACAATTATCATCATTACTACTACTACTATTGTTGTTGTTGTTGTTGTATAGAAATATTGTATAGAATTGTATTAGAACCTCTGCCAGACCAGAAAAAATGGGAACAATAGCAGTAATTAGCTGAGAGGGAAAGTCTAGCTTTGACTTAATTGAATTTCAGCTGCACAAATCAGAGGCGCGGGGGAATGGGCTTTGGTACAGGGGAGAGGGGAGCTAATGTAATTACCCAGCAGGACACTTTATGGCCTGCACTGGCCCCATGGAGCCAGACCAGACAACCAGAACAGGGGGAGGGCCTGCTAATGTCAGTATCACAGAGTGAAGGTAGGAGAGAGAGAGAGAGAGAGAGAGAGAGAGAGAGAGAGAGAGAGAGAGAGATGCGTGTGTGTGTGTGTGAGAGAGAGAGAGAGAGAGAGAGAGAGAGTGTGTGTGTGTGTGTGTGTTGGGTAAATGGGTGGTTGGGTGTATGTCCATGTGTGTGGAGCAAAAGCAAGCACACGTGTGGCTGGGTTTATTTACAAGGGAACCTATGGGTCAACAGTCACTGTGAATATGCAAATATGTTTGATGTTATTTTGCTGTTTGCTTCTGACAACAATGCACTCATCTCTGTAAGAGGATGTGTGTGTGTGTGTGTGTGTTGTCTGTATGGCTGAGTGTGTATACATGTGAGAGTTTGTGTGTTTGGCTGGGGAAACTGAGGTGGCAGAGGGCTCCTGGATGTAATTTATTTTATTCTGGTTGGCTGAACCGAGGCCACTGGCACTCCCACAAACCCCTGCACGGAGCGGAGCAGACCAGAGAGTAATCCTCTCCCCGACGCCAATGCCCAGGAGCCCTCGGCAGCCTCCACCACTGCAACAACAACAGCAGCAGCAAATAGATGAGAGGAAGCGTGGATAAAAGAAAGGGTGAAGGGTCTTGAGCAGGGGCATAATGAGAAAGAAAGAGGGATGTGGGGAGCAAGAAGAGAGGGAGAGAGAGGGGGAGCGCCGTGGGAGATTTAAAAGAATAGAGGAAGCTGGTAGCAAAGAGGGGTGGAGGTGGGTGAGGGTGGCTTCCATGACTCCAGCTCCCATTGCACATCTTGTGCTTATCCACATTAATTCTCGCGTCTGCTCTCTGATCATAGCCTCCTAAGCTGCCTGTACATTGTATGTATTTGAGTAGGTTCTTGTGTGTGTGTGTTTACATGTAATTGGTTTTGTGTTTTTTTTTATTGTGTGTGTGTGTGTGTGTGTTTGTGTGTGTGTGTGTATGTGTGTGTGACACCAAAACATTTGCGCAGTTCCAAAACAATACAGTTTCATCCATTAAAATATATGAAACCCTAGGGATCTGTGAGTATAGACTTTGCATAATGGCTCACAGGACAGGGTAGCTCTGATAGTAGTCTGATAGATAATAGTCTAGGTAGCCATCAAGCTGTAATCTTCTATTTGACATGGAGGGCTCGAGGATGTGTGTGGATGTGGATGTGTGTGTGTGTGTGTGTGTGTGTGTGTGTGTGTGTGTGTGTGTGTGTGTGTGTGTGTGTGTGTGTGTGTGTGTGTCACTTATTGGCTCCGTTGCTCTGTGAGAGAAAGCTTGTCCACCAGGGAGGATGGTGATGCACTGTGTCCTTTGCACAGGAAACACACCCCTTAATGAGCTCGTCTCATGGTGCCACAAACAAGATGTTTGGCCACCCAATTAAAGTCCTTAATATCAGCAAAAGCAGATCACACCCACACAGACAACAGTCCTTCAGTCCTACTCACATGATCCAGCCGCTAAATCTTTCTGTAGGCTCACCAAACCACTCAAAGCCAATGGTGACTGTAGTGTGTGTGTGTGTGTGTGTGTTTGTGTGTGTTTGTGTGTTTGTGTGTGTTTGTGTTGTGTGTGTGTGTGTGTGTGTGTGTGTGTGTGTGTGTGTGTGTGTGTGTGTGTTTGTGTGTGTGCAATATGCTTATTTTTTTCCTAGTGGCCACACAAAGGAGCAGCTCATTTTCTTAAGTGCTCAAGCTGACTGCAGATTAAAAGGAGGATTGTGCATGTGTGTGTGTGTGTGTGTGTGTGTGTGTGTGTGTGAACTGCAGATTGAGGGGGGTCTTCCCTCTGGATGGGATGAATGGCTCCCTGGAGGGATATGATGTGTGCAATATAAAATGCTCCACAGTGACCATTAAGATATGAATAATATTACTCTGCCTTTCTGTAGGACTCTCGCTATCTCTCCCTCTCTCACTCTCTCTCCCTCTCTCTCTCTCTCTCTCTCTCTCTTCAACCCTCACTCCTGAGCTCTTCTTGGTAGTCTGGTAGACATTATTATCGTATGATCTACTCTCGGTCTCCTCTGTGTGTGTGTGTGTGTGTGTGTGCATGTGTACTTATAAAGAGCCCCAAGACAGCCTAGCACTGTGTGATGCTGGGTCACGTCGTGTTTCTCTCCCTGTCGTCCTCTCACCCCACTCAAGGCACGGAGAGAGAGTGACTGATTTCAAAGAGCCACTCACTCGCTGCAGACTTGCCATCACTACAGACACCTGACAACATAACAGCATGTCTGTGTGTTCAGTGGCATTTACAGATATTACAGAGGATTTTTGTGTGTGTGTGTGTGTGTTGCCAATGTACATGTATGTCAAATGCACACTTCACATAAATGTTTAACATATTTTTCAAGCTGTCAGTTTATATAGATATGTTGTGTATATGTGTGTGTGAGAAAGAGTGTGTGTGTGTGTGAGAGAGAGAGAGAGAGAGAAAGAGAGAGAGAGAGAGAGAGTATGTGCTTGTGCATACCCTGTGATATGCATAAAGGTATGCTAAATCCAAGCATGCTAAATCCAAGATTGATATCTGATATTGGGATTCACCTTGGACAGTCTCTCTGAGTATTTCACCAACCACACTTACATAGGTCCCTGCACACACACACACACACACACACACACACACAAACACACACTCACACTCACACACACACACACACAAACACACACACAGGATGACCCACTGGACCAATGAGCTTGTTAGATATAATTTCACTAATTCACCCCCCCCCCTTTCTCTCTCTCTCTCTCTCTCTCTCTCTCTCTCTCTCTCTCTCTCTCTCTCTCTCACCCACTCCCTCTGTCTTTCTTTATTATGCTCAGGCCAGATCTGGCTGTCATTTGCTCCCAAGTGTGTTGCACATATGTGTGTGTGTGCGTGTGTGCGTGTGTGAATGGGATTAAGGAAGAGCACTTAGCATTTGCCAGGACGGCGTGCTGAGGAACAGACACTCTGAGGTAAGGCTCAGTCTCTCTCTCCACCCCTACGGCTTGAGCGTGGTCACTCTCTTAATGGAAGAGCTGGGAGGAGAGATGGCTGGATTTATATTAATGCAGGACCACTTTCAGCATGGCTGTACATTGTACACCTTCATGGAGTGTCCTTCAGGTCTAACTTTGTAGTTTATTATGCTCTTTTCTTTGATAAACAAGTAAATCCTTGACGTAACTATGGCATTTTATGATTGTTCTGCATGTCAAATTCAAGTTGGCTTATACAAAATATTACATTGTTTGTTTGTCTATGCATCACAATTCATTACAACCTCTCTGATGAAGGTATTTTTTTCAGTGCACGTACCTTGTATCTTTTGAGAAACATAATTCATGTTTGTACTTTGTACTTTGTACGTTTTGCAACTATTGTATCCTGTGCACATAATTAAGGCTTTTGACTCATGTAGAGCAGAACTTTTGACTATGAGAAAAATGGTCCAGTTCAATGCCTTTTGTGACTAGTGTTTGCATACCTAAACAGTGTCATCCAATTAGTGCATTATTCACTCTGTGCTCTACCACACTCAGACAAGTCAGCCTTGTGGAAGTATATATCTGTACAGGGTGAAAATCTTCCATGAGAAATATGCCTGACATAAAACTATATCTCACCCTCTTCTCTTCTCTTCTCTTCTCTTCTCTTCTCTCCTCAAGTCTTTCTAGCACATGACTGTGTTCTGTCCCATGCCAAATAAGGGTCAGCTCCATTCCTAACTGGCATCTGAGTTATGTTAGTGTAGCTGCATCTAGTTCACATCTGAGTTATGTTAGGTAGTGTAGCTGCATCTAGTTCACATCTGAGTTATGTTAGGTAGTGTAGCTGCATCAAGTTCACATCTGAGTTATGTTAGGTAGTGTAGCTGCATCAAGTTCACATCTGAGTTATGTTAGGTAGTGTAGCTGCATCAAGTTCACATCTGAGTTATGTTAGGTAGTGTAGCTGCATCAAGTTCACATCTGAGTTATGTTAGGTAGTATAGCTGCATCAAGTTCACATTCTGAGGACACCATATGATTATGTAAATCATCATTATACTGTCAGTTGGGTTCTCTTGAATATGTGTACCGGTATCTGTTAATATTTTTTTTTATATTGACTCATATGTGGAAGCAGAATGCTAATTCCCAAGTTAAATCCTGATAAGGCAGAAAAATATGTCTGTGAATGAATGAATGAATTCTGTAGCCCTGTTAATTTCCTCCATTTTAAAGCTCAAACTATTCAAAGTCAAACTATTGGAACATGCATTTTTATCACTGGTCATTACTTTAAGCAGTAATGCCCTGCACCAGCAAAAGATTGTCTGCATTCCAGACAACTCGGAAGTTGTAAAACATGCTTCAATTCCAACTTAAAAGTTAGGGTAGATGGACTTTCTCTGAATTACAAGTAGAAACCATTAAGAGCAATCAAATGCAGCATGTTAAGGAACCATGTCTAGTGCTTGAGGTTGGCCCAATTAGATTGTTGATGAAGTAGGTTGTACTGTAAGTAGATTTCTCAAGTTTATTTAACTTTAGTCAAGCAATGTAATCCTTCATCAGGCACTCACAGTGGTGTGCTGAATGAATATGCCTAGTATAGTTCTGGTGTTCCACTTCCAATATTCTATCCCAATGAAAATAATGTTGTTTCTATCTGAATACAGATACAATGGCATCTAATTTGAAAGCCTTTTTCTCCATTCCCTCGAAAGAGAGCAGGCAGCTCAGTAAGTCCATCTAGATACACTATCATGGCTGTAGCCGAGGAAACATTCTATATAAATAGGTATGCTAACAAAACAACTTTGAGTGACTTAGTTAGTAAGTAAGGAGTTCCCCAAAGTTTTCCATCTGGCATACGTTCTATCTGTTGTGTGTAGTCATGGAGACGAGAGCATTGTGCTTCAGCAGCAAACAGATGGCTGTCAGAACCTGAGCTCCTCTCCACCAAAGATTCTAGAACAGAGCTAGAATCTTTGCTCTCCACTCAGTCTGACGACAGGAGGCGACTCTGACTGACATCCCACATCACATCATTACCTACTCACTCTCTCAGACTTACCTTCTCCCTCTCTCTCTCACCATCTCTCTCTCTCTCTCTCTCTCTCTCTCTCTCTCTCTCTCTCTCTCTCTCTCTCTCTCTCCTTTTAAAGTAATCTGAATTTCCTTGTGGGTGGGTAGGAATGTTAAGGCCATTTCCTGAAAAAGAGAGAATAAAATTGTATTCTGTTCTTTCCCCCCACCATGCCATTTGCTTCTCCTCTGAACACCTCAAGGGAAGATATATATTTAGTTAAAGTTACCCAATCCCTCTTTTCTTCTGGGGTTGGCGGTGAAGGTCATGAAAGTACTATCAGCTGCTAATGTATGCACATGCTTCCATGTGTATGCACACCTGTACTCTCTCTCTCTCTAACACACACACACACACACACACACACACACACACACACACACACACACACACACACACACACACACACAGCACGCCTGTTAGGTGGGGATAGGTTATGAGGAGGCCGGTGCTTGGAAGCCGGATCCTGATGTGTGTAGGGGCTTCCCTCTCCTTCTGCGTCAGCCTGTCTCTCCACACAGTACTCAGGGCCCCCTCACTGGCCCTGCATCAGCCTGTATCTCCACACAGTACTCAGGGCCCCTCACTGGCCCTGCATCAGCCTGTCTCTCCACACAGTACTCAGGGCCCCTCACTGGCCCCCCTCCTTTCCCCTGATTTGCCCTGCCTTCCACCCCAGATCTATAATACATGCCACTAATGCCCTCTTCTCCCGATCCATCACTTCTGTCTTCTAAAAAAAAAGCCTTAGCCTACATTTCCTCTTTCCAATGGAAGCCAACCATCTTAGCTGTAAGTCACGCATACAGTACACGCTATCATAGTGTTGGACCTTGGAATACGATGCAATTGGTTGAAGCCTCCTCTTTTGTTACGAAGAGTGACATAGATGTTCTAATGTTTCTCACTTACAGCACCTACAAAGAAGGAAATATATCCATATGAGTCCATATGAGATTGTAAGGCCCAAATCCATATACAGTAAACAATGTCCTTATTCCCTTGATGAGAGGGAGGAAGGGAAACAGGGACTGAGAGCGTGTCAGTGGGATAAAAACGGTCACCAAGGACGAGTATGTCCTCAGGCTGCAGAAAATGCTCTCTAACAGGCCACAGTCCAGCTGTGTGTGTGTGTGTGTGTGTGTGTTTTGGGGGGATGTTGATGACAGCATGGAACAGACTCTCTGCAGGTGTTTTATTGGGTGTCTGCATCATTTCATGTTTGTGATTTGCCTGTTTGGGCTCTACCCAAAACCTCAGAAGTGACTGAGCTGTTCCCCCTAATGAGCAGATACCGCACGCACGCACGCACGCACGCAGGCACGCACGCACACGCACACACACACACACATACACATACACGCACGCACACACACACGCACGCACGCACACACACACACCGGCCCTATGCTCTCTCTCCAGCACTGCTTGTGCACTCATACCAGCTGCCATGTTCTCTTGCCCCCCCCCCCCCCCCCTCAGTTCATATGCTCTTTCTCTTTCTTCCAGTCCTCTCCCTCCTCCGTTCACCTAATCTCTCATGCACTCTTTCCAGCCTTTCAAGTTGTCTTTCTCTCCCGACTGCTCCTTTCTAAGCACTCTTGTGATCTCTTCACCCCTCCAATGAATACCGATGCCTTCATTAGTCACGTGCACGCTCCTCTCTGTGCTTGTGCGCTTCTGAGGCTGGTAACGTGCACTCTTCCCCTCTTCCGTGCACTCTTCCCCTCTTCCGTGCACTCTTCCCTTCTTCCGTGCACTCTTCCCCTCTCCTATTCTCTCCTCATGCACGTCTGTAAGTACACTCGATCCGTCCTCACTGTGTGGGCTGGGTGGTGCGACCTGCACTGTGTGGGCTGGGTGGTGTCATGTAAGCCCTCCTGAACTCATTCCCTTATGTTTGTCTGACCTAACCTGGCTCTCGTGCACGCCCCTCGGCACGTGCACTCCCCTGACTATTTCTCCTTTGGCTTGAGCATTTCCTGCTGATGATGCTGTGGCAACTGTCTCCAAGGTCAACACACTAGTTGGCTGTGTGTCACGATGACCAAGAACTTTATACATGCACATGCACACACACATACACACACACACACACACACACACACACACACACACACACACACACACATACACTCATACAGAGAGAGGGAAAGAGAGACGTGGGAGAGAGACACATAAACATTCCAGCCCTAATAAGACGATGGATGCGATAATAAGATAAATATTGTCAGCGAGACAGGAATCTGGTGGGAAAAGATGTAACAAGATGTGCCAGACAACAGCTTGCCTCACACATCCTGCCTCGGAGTGCAGAAAATAATGCAAGCATTCAGGGAGATAGTTCAGCACATAATTCTCACTGGAATTGACTTAACTTCCAAAGCAAAGCAGAGTATCTAACTCTCCCTCCCTCTTTTCACTCGTCCTGAACTGCAATTCAACCAAAATGTTCATGACCTCGACTAAGCATAACAACAATACCCAGCATGCCATTTCCCCCCTAATGCATCCCCGTCCTCCCGGCTGATGAAGAAACATATGGGGCATGCGGTGCCCCCTTGTTTCACCACTGACCTGCGTGCGAGTGAGCGCCTGGCGCCCTCCTGTTTGACGACTGACCAGTGTGCAGTTTGACGACTGACCAGAGTGAGCGCCTGGCCACCTGAGGCATGCACGTCGTCTCTGGCTCCGGAGGAGAAGGAGCCACTGACTCTGCCACTTGGTTCACACGGCAGTTGTATGCCACACAACACACAGCGCACGGTCCTTCACAAAAGACTATTTCATAAGACACTACTGACCCATTCAGGTCTGTGGCTGACCACTCAGAGAGCAAGAGAGTGAGAGAATGGCGTCTGTCTGTTTGGCTCGTACCGTGCTCCGGTGAAAGGGCATCGTAAGAGATTTGCATTAATGTGCTGATCATTTTTAACAACTGTGGAATCTGAGTTATGGGTGAATCCAACATCACACACAAATAGCAATCCCAAGGTCACCATTTCTTCCTTTCTAGAATTCTATGCCAGAGGACAACTTTAAACATTAGGGCTGGGTTTGATTTTCTGAGGCCTCGTGGGCACTAAAAAGCTTAATGTTTATCAGCTTTAATAACCGAAATGAATTATGGTGAAGGCTAATCAGATAGCATAGCATGACATACATGCTAATAGGGCTGAGATATTAACAGCATTAGCCCATCATGAGATGTTATGCATTTTGTATGCAAAATGGATTGAATACAGCTACAGATTATCATCCATTCTGGCTGTGTCATTTCATCAGGGAGGAGAACACTCTCTGGTTAATGCTATAAAAGTCAAAGAATACCATACATTTTTGTGCTATTATAATGCAATCTATAAATAAATGTTCTGCCTGCTGTATTGGGAAATTTCATTTGAATTGCATTCATTTGACTCAGCTGGCATTTGCATGGTAAATACATTGGAATGAATTCAATTTCTTCAGTTGTGCTCCGGGAATATCCATAATGGTCTTCCTTTTTTTAGGGCTCAATATGTGCATAATATCTACATAAATATTTATGTTTCATGGCGGTGGTTCCCATTTAGATTTAGGTTTCAATCAGGTTAGAACAAAGCTTGACTGCTTTCTGCTGAAATAGCCTACATTGTATTTCAATTCATGCAAATTGCAAACAAGTACAAACAGATGATTTTAAGTATATTGTATGTTTTTGACTTGCGTTAATTTATGTAAAAATACCTAACTTGTAATTACGCCAAATACCAATTGTTTACACACATTTTCAAAACTGTGTGTCTATTTTTTAATACTCCACACACAAAACCCACAATTGCTCACACAAAATGCAAAATGCCTCAAATCTCCAGCAAAATGACACACAACATTCAAAATGTCAAAAACACATCTTTAAAGCAAACATTCGCCTCACATTACAAACACTTTTGTCATAATATGACATTTTGGATACATCATGTACTCACTGTTGCTCAAAACCTAAAGCTCTTCTGTCTTAGGCTTTCTATATGTATTTCCATACAAGAGTGAAAGTTACGGTATCAACAAAGAGAAGTTGAAATACACAGTAAAAATGCAAGCAATATTGAAACCAAAAATAGTGATTTTTTCCCAAATAATATACTGTTGCGAATACAGTATTTTACAGCAAACAAGAAAACAAGACCACCAGATGTACATGGAGTTTTGAAAACTCTGATTTTGTTTTTTTCCAAAGACAAGTGTGTGTGTGTGTGTGTGTGTGTGTGTGTGTGTGTGTGTGGGGGGGGGGGGGGATCGTGTACAGTATGTATTCATAGGCCTATAAACCCTTTCAACTGCAGAAACAAACAATTCTACAGTAAGCGTTCCTAAGGCATTTCTGGAGGCACAGAAAAATGTATTGAGCTAATGGTACTGTAACATGGGGACAAACAAAAATTGAGTAAAAAGACAAATTTTACATAAAGTCAACTTTTTGTAGAACATTACTGTAAGCTAAAGTCCGATTACTGTAATTTTCAAAGTATCTGCATTGGTTCTGAATATTTCAACCGGAAATCCTCTAGGAGCAGATTGAAAGGGTCCATACCTATATAGAGAGTATATCTATTCATAGACCTATACTAAGGCAATGATTGGATGGTGTTCAGTAAAGTAAAGAGTGTTTGCACATGTGAAGAGAAAGAGTGAAGCACTGGTGATTTAGTGTGGCATTTTGATGGGTTGTGTTTGAAGAACGAAATCAAGTTACTTCCTGTTAGATTTTTGTGTGTTAGGTAGAAAATTGTGTGTGGTGTTTTGCAAAATGTGTTTTAGTCAATTGAAAACTGAGTCAAACACTGAGAATTAGTGTATGGTTTTGCAGATTTGGTGTCAGGTTATGATGTTTGGAGGACATGTTTAGAAAATTGTGTGACAAGCAAAGATTTAGTGTGTAAGCAGTTGAAAAAAACTGTAATGTCCTCCAAAAAACATTCATAAAAGTAACTCATATTTCGTTTAACTGTTTGTGTTCACACACATTTTAGTTGAGATGCTGTTTTGTCAAAATACTGTACATTTTCTCTATTCAAAGAAATGGCAAACATATTTCACTCTATAATTCACTTGGGAACTATCGTATGTCAGTGGTAGTGCCTGAATTCAATAAAAAGCTTCTAATCTTTATGAAATCAGCACAGTATCCCCTGAAGCAACTTTTTGGAGCAACACATTCTGTGTGTTTGTACACTTCAGGGTCTGTGTTGTGGATGTTCTGAGTCTGTGTATGGGAGTGTGTGTGTGTGTGTAATGTGTGTAGTGTGTGTGTGTGTGTGTAGTGTGTAATGTGTGTGTGGGAGTGTGTGTGTGTGTGTGTGTGTGTGTGTGTGTGTAGTGTGTAATATGTGTGTGTGTGTGGGAGTGTGTGTGTGTGTGCATATGTGTGTGTGTGTGTGCGTGTAGTGTGTAATATGCATGTGTGTGGGAGTGTGTGTGTGTGTGTGTAGTGTGTGTGTGTGTGTGCGTGCGTGCGTGTGTGTGTGTAGTGCGTGTAGGAGGGAGAAGGAGATGGGGAGTTTATGATGATCCTGATGATAATGCTGCTTGGGGACACTCGGTAGTGCTGCACTGCCAGGTGCCTTTGGAAGCAGAGCACGCAGCCAGGAGCCATCCATATGGCTGAGAGCAAGGCTCCGTGACAGCAGCTGCCTCTGATTTGTGTTCTCTGGCTGTTGGCTCGGCCAAAACACACACACCTGCAATTCCCTCATTTACATATCCTCTCCCTCTTACACACACACGCAGGCTTTGTCTCTTGCACAACATTTAGCACTAACACAAACCTACAGATATTTGATGTACATACCTGATCGCCTGTGGCTGAGTACACATGCACAGATGGGACCACTGTCAGACACACGCAGACACACGCAGACACACACGCACACACAGACACGAAAACACTCTGATTACAGCTTGTTAAACTAAGAGGATTAGAGAGAGCAAGAGAGAGAGAGAGAGAGAGAGGTACCCATCAGGTAAAGTTCTCCACACACCCCCAAGACTGTTTAGATCATTCCAACGTTTCCCAGCACCCTCAAGCAGTCACATGTATGTGGATGTTTGTTTATGTGTGACCAAGCAGTGTCATGCAACAACTATAGCTGACTGAGCTTAAGGGGGAAAACAGATTTAAACCAATCAGTATCTCTAAGACTACAGGATAGCTAAACAATTTATGTAATCTGAAATGGAGAATTTCTGAAGGGTACTTCTGAAATATCTTAGATTTTTCTAAATATGTATACCTTAAGACAAACTAAAAAAAATGAAATTAATGATAAACCCTTCCTCCATCCAACCATACTTTGCAAGAACTTTCTAGAATATGAGATCATCCCCAGAGATCCTCGCCCCTCTCTGAGGGCAGTGTACAGTTCTCAATATGGCATGTTGATCAGTGGCTTCCAGTCAACAGATCTGCCAGTCCTTCCTCTCTCCAGTTATCTGATTGGTCTTTCCACTTGAAATGAGGCCCTGGGTCTCTCATGTCTCTGCGGGTCAATACGACTCTAATGGCGGGAGACCCGGTGGGGATGGCTTTCGCACCGCGCTCGATAGACATCGACGGCACAGGAAATACACTCAGCTCCTTCAGCGCAGGCTAATTAAGACAATAAGCTTTGGAAGCACAAGAGAAAATAATGGGAAGAAGCACTTAAGCTATACAGGATGTGATGAGGAAGATAATGAAGGAGAGAGCAAGAGAGAGAGAGAGAGAGAGAGAAGAGGGTGAGGACGAGTGAAAGGCATTGGGATTTGGAGGAGGAAACAAGTTGAATGTGAGAGAAAGAAAGATGGAAACATTGATAGAGATGAAGTGTTGGATAGAGAGAGTTAGAAAGAAGCGACAAGGAAAGAAAGACTAAAAGAGTGAACCTTAGAGTCAGAAAGTGAAGAGAGAGAGAGAGTGAAGGAAAGAGAGAGAGAGAGAGGGAGGGGGAAGCTAGAGAGTAATGGAGACTTAAATGAAGGCTGATTGCATTCTCCAAAAAGCCTCTGCTTATTGTGATGCTATTTAGTCCCTTTGTTTCACCATCACTCCACTTCTCTTGTCCCTCTCTTTTGAAATGTATCTTTTCAGGTTTTTCACTTTTTTTCACCATGACTCCTTCCGGATCTTTGTTTCCTCTCTCTCTGTTCTCCCTAGTTCTCCTTCTCTCTCATTCACCCTTAAAGGAGTACCGTCACACCGGTGTGACGGGAATGTTGGGAAATTAACATTCTAAAGAATATCTGGGTTCATTGAATTCAACATAGAATTTTAGAACCTTCAATTGTTGCGGAACTTAGAATGTTCAAAAACCTACACCTTTAAGGGTTAAATATATCTCTTCCTGTGTACCTCTTCCCCCCTTCAGTGCCCTATTCTTCATCATCATGATGACAAATCTAGCAGCACACTCTCTATATGCCAGAGTCCTCCTCTCTCACCGACACTGCCATCCAGACGACCTTTTATTTGTTGTGGTTGTGGCTGTGACCTGTGTGTGTGTGTGTGTGTGTGTGTCTGTCTGTCTGTCTGTCTGTCTGTGTGTGTATGTGTGTGAGTGTGTGTGTGTGTGTGTGTGTGTGTGTTTGACTTGACCATGTCATTTTGCATGCATGTCTTGTGTGTGTGTGTATGTGTGTGTGTGTGTATGTGTGTGTGTGTGTGTGTGTTTGCGTGTGTGTGTGTGTGTGTGTGTGTGTGTGTGTGTGTGTGTGTGTGTGTGTGTGTGTGTGTGACTTGACCATGTAATTTTGCATGCATGTCTTGTGTGTGTGTGTATGTGTGTGTTTGTGTACTGTATGTGTGTGTGTGTGTGTGTGTGTGCATGTGTGTGTGTGTGTGTGTGTGTGTTTGTGTGTGTGTGTGTGTGTGTATGTGCGTGTGTGTGTGTGTGTGTGAGTGTTTTGCTTCTGAGGGTCAGTCTTAATTTGGAGAGGAAATCCCCTTGTTCCCATCACAGTGATCTGAGGCCTGAAATAAAAGACTGCGAGGGCAAGGCGATGATCCCCGAGCGCACGGATATGCCCTCTGGCCCAAACAGGGCCCCCTGAGAAGAGGATTAGATTGATTACTTTAGCCTGGAGATTATAGCACTTGCTATCTGTGCTAACCCCAGCTTCCTGTTCCCACGACCATCACGGTGAGGCTATCACGAGGAGTGATGACCAGCGTCCTCCCAAAGCTCTAGTTTCTCTTCCTCCCACACAAACATCTTAGCATACATGCAGTGATAACCTCTCTCTCTTCCAGTCTCTCTCTCTCTTTCTCTCTCTCTCTCTCACACACACAAACACACACACATACAAGCATATCATGTGGAAAAAATGATGGTGCAGAGAATGAGAGCTCATGGGAATTCCTCTGGCACAGTGTCTTCCAAATCGTGGGGGGGGGGGGCTTGGTTTTCAGCCGCAAATACGGGCTGAGTTTGGTGAAAAGCTGCCATGTGCTGCTTGTTGGTGTGTGTGTGTGTGTGTGTGTGTGTGTGTGTGTGTGTGTGTGTGTGTGTGTGTGTGCCTTTGTGAAATTTATGGGCATCCAACAAGATCATAATAACTACATGATGGATTCAGCTTGATAACAATAACAATTTTTCATTCCATTGTGTGCAAATCCGTTTTGAAGGGTCCAAACAAAATCTCAACTCCATAGTGATTTGGTGGTTCTTGTACTGTTTTTACACTCTTTTCAGAAGACTGCACGGTAATAGTGACCAACACATCTATATTCGTCTGCTCTTCTTTTAGAAGGGATGTTTGTGTTTGTGTTGCCCTGGGTTGGTGCAGTGCTTTCCTCCTTGAAAGGCTTCAAACCCACCAGGCAGAGAGACATTTGGCTGGGAGTCCGCACAGGCAGACTAGGAACGCATCTAGGAACATGTCCAGTGAGTGGACTTTATTTGTGTGTTTGGCTGTCAAGTCTAAAAGTTTTATTTAACCCTCCCCCCCCCCCCATACCAAATAACAAGCCTCTAGTGTTTGCCTCTGCCTCTGTGGACTACTTCTTCACCTACCTGACTCGCAGAAGATGATGTATTTTCTGGCGTTCAGATTGGAGCCGTGCTTTAAGAGTCAGTGTTCCGAGGCCGTGCATCCCCTCGTTGGGACCCAGAAATGCAGTTATTATGCAAACCCAGCAGGTCTGTTTCTCCCAATGCACACACGATTTTCTTGAACAGTTTGATTAAATCGACTTCTTATTGCTACATAATTACAATTTTAATGGGAAATCAAATTGAGTTTAAATTGTCCCTATATGAGAGTTTTCCTTTAGTGATTGAAGTACAAATTTACATTTTCTTTTTTCCTTTCCCCCTCTTGCTCTCTCTCCCTCATTTCTCCTTATTATATTATTTTTCTTGATTATGCTATCATTTACTTTTTTTGAAAACCATATTATGCAATCATAATTGGTGGATAAAATTATTCAACTGCAGCAAAAGTGTGATTATTTTCTGGAAAACTGTTGAATTAATTGTATTGTTCTGCTGTAATATTTCATATATGTTGCTCCAGTAGATTATTCATAACATTGCTTTAAATCTCATTTATCAGTAAATCTTTAGACAATAATGACAATGATGAATTGGTCCTTGATATTCCGTGTTAATTAAGTTCAAAACAACTTTAATGTTAAGTACTGATTAATGCCTGATCATGTGTTTGGGGTTTTGGAGGGAAGCTCTTAGCATGCCTTATTTTAGAACAATCCCAAGGCCTTTGGAGCATATTACTCTACTTCTTGCAGACAAGCATGTTGCTTTAAACCAGCACACACACACGAACACATGGACACACACACACACACACACACACACACACACACACACACACACACACACACACACACACACACACACACACACACACACTCACAAAAACACAATAGTGTGGTCTCATACACAGAAGATAACAAATGTGAGTGCTTGTGTGCTATCTGGATTCTGCGGCCTACGCTGGGCCTTTTCAGTGACATAGCAACAGACTAAAACTCCTTCCACCTCATTTTATCCCTCTCATGCATCTCTCTCTCTCTCCATCTCTATGTCGATCCATTCCTCCTAATTAGTTGGGGATAAAGTAACTTTAAAGGACTGATATTTATGGCTGGATGCAGGTCGGCCACTAATAACCTCTCTGCGTCGGCTGGTCCACTCGTCTCTCCTCTCCTCGCCTCTCCTCTCATCCCTCCATCTCTCCTCTCCTCCTCTAGACTCCCTCCATCAGAGTTAATGAAGCACTCAGTCTGCGCGCGTTCGAAGCAGCCGCTCCAGCAAGGACGTGTTGGCATGGTAATTGTGTCCACATACAACAGAGGGGGAAAGGTGGCTGAGGACAAAATAGTGTTCTTTTTAGCCTGTAGGATACAAGGGAGGCTGAGAGAGAGAGATTACTGACCAAACAAGCCGACAACAAGCCGCAGATGAAGAGGGTCAGGGGATTAAATGGACAGACTGAAGCATAAGGTATGTGGGTGAGTGAAGAGAGAAAACTATATACTGTAGGAAAAGAGAGGCCTGCTTTTCTGCGCTTCTATTTTTCTGACAGCATCAGAGAGTTAGAGAGAGACAAGCTAATTGGAGATAAGAGAGAGAGGGAGAGAGAGAGAGAGAGAGAGAGAGAGGAAAAAAGAAACAGCCTCAGGATCAATAATGAGATCTGCTGGACTCTAAACACGTGTTCCTGTGTTGCTCTGATGATTCCTGTGTCTACAGTACTGAATGAGTTTCTAGAGAGGCACTAGAGGTCAGTACAGTGGAGTGGGCTAAAAGCTCTCTTTGTTAGCGTCAGTGCTTACAATAACAAAACTCCCGTTTTAGGAAGACAGATTTTTTTTTGAGTGCATCACCCAAAAATGTCCTAAAGAAGCGAAGCAGAGTATGGCCTATGCTCACGATTTAGACTGGAATTTTTCCAATAATAAACTCTATCAGGCAGGAATTTGACATGGCTTCCTCCGAGCCCTCAATGCGCCTCTAAAGGGGCGTAGGGGAGAACAGAGAGGCATTCTGGGTGCCGATGAATAGAGCATTCTTCAGACGCACCAGTCATGTGACTGCTGATGCTGACGCAGGCCACCGCTACTCAGTGCATACGCACACACATACAGTACACACACTTCCTTCAGACACACCCAGGCTTACACACACACATGCATATATACACAAACACTCCAGACATTGCATGCAATGCCATACACCACGACATCACACACATTTGCTCACTCTTTTACCACAGATACCCCTCAGCTCACTCTTTTACCACAGATACCCCTCAGCTCACTTAATCCTCATATGAAGAGCAGACAGTCCACTCCATGAAGACGGGAAAAGCACACACACACACACGCGCGCGCGCGTGCTCACACACACACACACATGCACACGCACAGACACACACACACACACACACAGACATGCACACACACACACACACACACACACACACACACACACACACACACACACACACACACACACACACACACACAGACATACACACACACACACACACACAAACATACACATACTGTACTGTACACACACAGACACACACACACACACACACAAAGAGAGAGAAAGAGAAAGATCCACACATATGCATGCATGCTCACACACATCCAATTTTGCACATGAGGCAGTGGACCTGCCCTGAGAGCTTAGGGTTGACACAAGCCCGCTCTGAGAGGATCTTTCTCATCAGAAAGTCTAGCACCTCAATATAGGATTCTGGGGGAAGCTAATTCCACATGTATCACACGAAAAGGTGCAGAGAGTTAGGGAGATGGGGGGGGGGGGGTAAGCTAAGAGAGGAAGAGAGAAATGAAGAGAGATACAGTAGAAAGAGGGAGAGGGAGAGAGGGAGAGAGAGAGAGAGAGAGAGAGAGAGAGAGAGCGACAAGGTGCCAGCAGCTAACTGCAATTATTCTGCAACAGCATTGCATTTGTCTGCTTCTGCCTTCAAGTAATTAAAGTTGTTTTTAAGAAGAAACATGGGAGGAAAATAGACTCTTGCTAGACACTTCAACACGCCTCCAGTACAGGAGAATATATCCTTTCTTTTTTCCTCTTTCTCTCTCTCCCCCGCTCTGTCTTTCCTCTGCCGGTTTTGTTTTTGGTTTCCTCTTGAATGTCTCTCTGTATGCACACACACACACACACACTCTCACACACTCACATTTGATTTATCTTGTGTGTCCTCTGTGTTATGTGCTCTGTGGTGATCAATGAGGAGGTGCTTTGAACTTCCACTAATACACAACCTTTCATGTCTCATCTGATCTGTCAGCCCCCTCTCTCTCTCTCTCTCTCTCACACACACACACACACACACACACACACACACACACACACACACACACACACACACACACACTCAATTCAATTCAATTCAAAAGTGCTTTATTGGCATGACAAATAGTTAGACATTTGTATTGCCAAAGCAATTATTACATACATTGAACATACAGGTATAAGACATGGACATAACAACAGACAAGGAATGTATCAGTGAATTATGTGCCTAAACGGACATTTATATAGGCAGCCTATAGTATGAATTATCGTAATGTAATTTCATTTTTAAACAGAGGGTAGTGAGGGTGCGCGTGTGTGTGGCTGGAGATAGTGGCAGCATTATGTCTCACTGGCATGCAAGGAATGTGTGTGTGTGTGTGTGTGTGTGTGTGTGTGTGTGTGTGTGTGTGTGTGTGTGTGTGTGTGTGTGTGTGTGTGTGTGTGTGTGTGTGTGCGTGCGTGTGTGTTTCTGTGTAAGGATATGTACAAATGTAGGTTCGATTTAAGTCACTCACTGTCCCTCAGTTGGTGACAGGCAAGGATGTACTGGGCAGCTATGATACAGCTGGATTTGTCTTCACCCAAAATAAAAGGTAATTTGCTTTGGATTGGTAGTGTCATAAAATTAGGATATTTTTCTTCAAATTTTGGGAAGTAGATTTCACGGATTGCTTGAAATGTTTTGCATTCTATTAAGAAATGGAGTTCAGTTTCAACAACATTGCCATTGCACTGCTTACAAAAGCGTTCCTCTTTGGGCAGCCAGGTTTTCTTGTGTCTGCCAGTTTCTACAGCTAACCACACTCTCTCTCTCTCTCTCTCACACACACACACACACACACACACACACACACACACACACACACACACACTCCTTGCATGCCAGTGAGACATAATGCTGCCACTAAGGAATATCCGCATCACGTTTGTATGAAAACTAACAGTACAGGGGTGTTCACCACAGTGTGTTTTGGTGTGGATCCAGATAAATCTATAAATCGGTCAGATGTAAACACTACTTAGCCAAAGAGAAATGTGTGTTGCCGTTGGCGTTTGTGTTGCGTTGCGTTGTGCGGTGCAGAGTGTGTGCACTGTGAGCCATTGAGAGAGAGAGAGAGCGAGAGAGAGAGAGAGAGAGAGAGAGAAAGAGACAGTCTCTGTAAAATTACAGGCTGGGCCTGGGCGGTCAGCATATAATGAGTGGACAGGCTGAGTCACATCCACAGGCTGTGACCTGTACTAGCCCACTGCAGCGGCCTGCACTAATGTGGGTAAGGGGCACTACTAATCTACAAGGAAATGTTTAGTAGAGAAAAGCAATACATTCTCAGACAAACATAAGGTGTACAACTCTGGCAACAGATTTCAAGTCCTATGATTTTTTTTTTTTAATTGTCAACGATAAAGTTAGATCTATGATTTATCGGAAATATTTCCAAATACCGACAGTGTGTTGCTATTGCTAAGAATTTCACATTTCATACTTCACTGATATATATTCAGTATCTTACATTCTTTCTCAGTCATTTAAGTGTTCTATGGTTCTTCCCAGAACATGACATGCAGCCACCAGCTCTGACCTCAGGCTCTTGAGCTACTGGGCAGAATGCACCAAGCCTCAAATACATCACAAGCGCTGACCATTACTAGATTGGTCCTGTGTACAAAAACACTGGAAACCACGGGACTGTTGTTGTGTTCTCTTAACCAAATGCACCATCCACACGCACTGCAAATGAGCTTGGGTGCCCCATTGTTATACAAGTCAGTCAGTAAGTCTTGTGCTCTTGTGAACCGAGACATAGATAGTTAACTTAGGCCTGAAGGATGAGATGGAGACTTGACACACTACCCGTATGGTAGAAGGAGGATCCAGGAAGTGATATGTCATGTTATAAGTTTCATTATATATGATGGGGAGACACACAGTTTCTCTCTCTCTCACACACACACACACACTCACACACACGCACGCAGGCACGCACGCAGGCACGAATGCACACACGCACGCACGCACGCACGCACGCACGCACGCACGCACGCACACACAGTCTGTGTCCATAATCCCAGATGGTCTCACCTGGTAGCCACAACAATCATATAATTCTCTCTTCACTTCATTTCAACCCACACATGCATAATATACATCCTGTTACACACACACACACACACTACTAGGTCATCCAGATGGGAGCTCTCTAAGGCCCGTGGGAAGGCTCCACTGGCCTATTTCTGACCATCTCTTTCCGCTCTCACAGGGATCAGGCAGGCAGGGTGGGATCCAGATCACCTCCTCCTCCTGGAGGACTGGACGAAGCCCACTGGTTGGCTTGTGTGTGGACTTACAGAGCTACACATTTCACATCTAAACACATTCACAAATCACACCATCTCTACCATCTCTAGTGGTCTATTGACCACTGAAAGCCACACAGACCATATATCCTGAACATAAAACAGACTTAATCCTGCCTGCCCTCTTTCTTATTCATGTGACACACTAATTATTTGTCCAATTCACTGAAGTCGCTGAAGAAATGTGTGTGTGTGTGTGTGTGTGTGTGTGTGTGTGTGTGTGTGTGTGTGTGTGTGTGTGTGTGTGTCTCTGTGTATGGAAGGTGATTTTGTAGACAGCAGTGATTTTGTCCATATCATGAATTTCCAAGTCTCATAGTATTTCTTGGTACCCTGGAAAATCCAGAGTTCTCACAAGAGCACAATTTGAATTGTCTGTGACACTCTGGCAATGAGTAATAATGCATGTTACTTTTGCCACTTGTATCGCGGGGAGCCAATCACATCGGTGTATCGGCAAGCTAAACCGATGATATAGTCTTATCCAATTGTGTGCAGTGAGATTTTCAAATGCACACTTGGTGCCGCCCCTCGAGTTGGCCCATTACATTATTCGTGGCCAGACCCCTAATCTTTCTAGATTACCAGGGTCTGGAATCTCCAGGCTAATTTCTTGGCACATTATACGGAATTCATTAGTTTAGAATCTAGTTTTTAATCTAAGATGCAAAACGTTAACTGTTTAAATTGACATTTTACACAACAGGCCTTTTTTTCAGTTCAGTCATTACGCGCAACGCATTTCAGGTCATGTGAGATTTGTCCACAACAGCAATGTCGGAAATGTCATCAATGTCTGTGCTCCACTGAACCAGGAAGATAAAAGGTCTGCTATAGTAGTATGAAATCAATTCTGTGACCCAGTAGAAAGGAACATTTTGTGTCATCAGTGGACATTGTAATCATGAGTCGTGAGTCATGTCTTGCCCAGTCTGCTGACACTGAGATGCAGTGACAAAAGACACCATGTGATGGCCTTCTCTGCATTAATGTGCACAGCTCGAGCGTTAAAGAGCTGGACATTCCTTAGCCAGAACACAGTCTGTCCCTTAAACACACAAGCAAAAAGTCAATCTGCCAGACGACATGTCTATATTAGGGAATGAATGGTCTCAAACACATGGAGAGGCACACACACACACACACACACACACACACACACACACACACACACACACACACACACACACACACACACCTACACACACACACACACATGCTTACACACACATACAAACACTCAAACACTCATACATAAACACACAGTAGAATGTTCTGTTTTGCTTTAAAGCTCCACCTAAAAATACAGTCACTGTTTTCAGATGCCCTAAATACCCCTTCACCCAGATGTGCCATTTAAGAAGAGAGAGAGAGAGAGAGAGAGAGAGAGAGAGAGAGAATAAAAACAGTGGGCAGCCAAGTTTTATGTTTTCACAGGAGTGGCATATTCAACAGGAATGTCTGTAAACATATCAAACTCTTCAAAACTTTTTTTTGCTAGTTTTAAATGGAGGACAGCATATTTATTTATTTCTAGTGCCATTAATATGTGGGTGTTTGTGCAACTGGGCAGTCAGTGTTGCAAAGGGCTTGACTGTTGGAAAAGTGAGAGAAAAAAAAAAAAGAGAACCTCTCAGAAATCAGTGCCAAAACATTACTGCAATCTGGCCTGGCCCCTGGCCTGAGATTTTACAAAGTGGCCTGTCTGTTTCTAATCAGAAGCAAATGTGCCGTTCCTTTCCCTCCAAAGACACAGATACAGTACGAGAAGAGAGGGAGAGTCAAGAGACGCAAAGGACTCTGAAGAGGAAGTAGAACGTATAAAACTCTGAAAAAAGAAAACATGGGGGAGGAGAGGGAAGTGGAGGAGGAGAGGACGAAAGAGAAGAGAGGGCCGAGCGAGTGACTGGGAAAGTGTGTGTGTGTGTGAGAAAAAGAGAGAGAGAGAGAGAGAGAGAGAGAGAGTGTGTGTGAGAGAAAGGGGGGGAGAGTGAGGGAGGGATAAACAGCCGGGTGAGTGGGTTTGAGCCATTCAGTCGCTGGGATGTGGAGGGGCCGCAAGCCTCTGGGATGTGAGTCACAGCGATACACACACACACACACACACACACACACACACACACACACACACACACACACAGCTGAGAGAAGAAGAGGAAGAGGAAGAAGGAGGGAGGGGAAAAGAGGAGCGAGAGCGTGAGGCCCATCCATCCATCCACTCCTCCTCTGGCCCAGCGTTCACTCCTCTCGCCACACACTGGCAGCACAGAGCTCCGCGCTAGCTAGCGAGGAACGTGAGCGAGCGAGCGAACGCAGAAGAAGAAAAACAGCCCCTTCTTAATGTGATCAAGATGGAAGCGGCTCCTGGAGTTTTACGGCGGCCGTCGGCTCGCATGACCCCCGTGGCCCTCCTCTCTGCGTGTACGCCGCACGACTAGCCACGCCGCCAGCGACAGAGCCAGAGAGGTGTCCCCCGTCTATCACGGGACAAAAAAGACAGAGTGGGTCTAAACGAAAGACACAGAGAGAGAGAGAGAGAGAGAGAGAGAGGAGTTCTACAGCAGATGTCAGTGGCAGCACCGGTTGGGGCTCTTCAGCAGAGGGAGGAAGGAGGTGTGTCTGATGGATGTCTCTATGCCTACCAGGACGTGAGAAGACAGATTGCTACAAGGCTCCATTACAGAGAGAGAGAGAGAGAGGGAGAGAGAGAGAGACCTTGGCTCTCCGTCTCCGCGTCCAGCCTCTCCTGGCCCGCCACTGGCTGCATGTCTCCGCGTCTCCACTGACAGCCTGAGGGAGCGGGGGAGCAGAAGGGGCTGCAGTCCAGCTGGTTCCGTTTCTGGACGCCCCAACTGGATTTTCTATGAACTCATCATTTCCTCATTGGATAAACTGACCATCCCATGAGCCTGTGGAATATACTTTTGTTGTGGATTTGTTGGGAGAGGGGTACTGAGCTCTAAGTGTGTGTGTGAGCGCGTTGCGCGCGTGTGTGTGTGTGTGTTATACGTGTGTGTGTGTGTTTGTGTGTAGGGGTGTGCGTGTGTGCGGGTTTGCTGAGGGCAGAGAAGGTCATCCGTTGCCAGGGGCGCGTCACCGCGGCACAGTCACTGACCCTCACGTGGTCACCCGGCGCTGGCCGTCCCAGGCTGCTGGGGACGGTGGGTAACAGGCGGTGACAGGGCCAGCGCTCTGAACAATCTCGCCTCTCAGTCTGACCCCCGAGAGGAAGAGGAAGAGGAAGAGGAAGAAGATACAAGGTACTGTCCTTGACACTGCTCTGATAGCGTTTATTTAGAGGACACGCAGGCTAGATGATAGATGAACACACAGCACACCCACATCCCATCCACACGCAGGCACACAGCAGCACACTCACACTGACCTACACAATGCCCCCATACTCTACACCATCCATGGAGCACTTTCAACACAGCCCTCTCAAACCTTTCTCTCTCTCTCTCTCTCTTTCCTTGCCTCGCTTTCACTCTCTTACTCTCTCAAGCCCTTCTCTCTTTTCTCAAGCCCTTCTTTCTATCTTTTCTCTATCTTTCTCTATCTCTCTCTCTCTCTCTCTCTGTGTCCTCCACTCACGTGTCTGGCTCAGGCAGCAGTAGGTAAGTGTTAGCAGAGGGGGCCCGGGGGGAAGGCCTCCATTAAGGGGCGAAATCTAATGTTCCAGCTGATGCAGCCAGGAGAGGGCGGATAGGGCAGGGTGAGCAGCCGCACAACAGATGGACAGGACAGTCAGGGGGATGAAACCGTGTGTGTGTGTGTGTGTGTGTGTGTGTGAGAGAGAGAGAGAGAAAGAGAGAGGGAGGCATTCAGCACAGATGTGAAAGAGGAATGTCTTCACTGCACCATAATCTGTGTGTGAGTCTGTGTGTGCCCATGTATAATGTTTATTAGTGTGTGTGTGTGTGTGAAGCAGCATGTTCTGATACTGTATGTATACATGAGTGTGTGGGGGTGGACTGGGGGACAGGGAGGGGTGTGTGTGTGTGTGTGTACTAATGTAGCCTCCAGCCACAGAGCCATCATTTCTGTGTATAGACGGGCATGCATCCCTCTGACTCGCTGTGTGGTTTTCGCTCTGCTCTT